>NC_084741.1:13190614-13230614 GCF_033978785.1 Entelurus aequoreus
GTAAAATCCTGGCAGTTTTTACTTGACACTATAAAAAAAAATATTGGCATCTCAGCTGCCAGAATTATTCCATACACATAAAAGTGGTATCATTTTTTTTTTTTGGTTTACTGTAATTCCCTGTAAAGAAAAAAATACTTCAAATTTTACAGTAAAATCCTGGCAGTTTTTACTTGACACTATAAAAAAAAATATTGGCATCTCAGCTGCCAGAATTATTCCATACACATAAAAGTGGTATCATTTTTTTTTTGGTTTACAGTAATTCCCTGTAAAAAGAAAAATTCTCTAAATTTTACGGTAAAATTCTGCCGGTTTTCCCTTTGCACTATGAAAAAAGTGCCAAAATTTATTTTAAAGTAAGTCCATGTCAAATAACACCATAAATTTTACGGTGAAATTCGAGCAACTGAGATGCAAGTTATTCATTCTTAAATGTACATGGGTATTCTTTTTACAGCACACTATAAAATAAAAAGTCATTTTACAGTAAAATACTGGCAGAATTTGACTATAAAACGTGTTAAATCTTATCCATTATCCGCAAAAACAACAACAACAATCGTAGATTTTGCAGTAAAAACTGGCAGCTCTGTGGGCAGAATTTTTAGAAATAACAGTTGTGCGGATTTTTAATTTACTGTAATTCCCTGTAAAGAAAAAATACTTAAAATTTTACAGTAAAAACTGCCAGTTGTTAATTTAGACTATGAAAAAATACGAAACAAAAATGTAGCTGTTTGGCCGCAATACCCAGCAATATATTTGGTGGAGAAAAGGTGAGGCTTTAATCCCACGAACACCAGGCATACCGTCAAGCATGGTGGTGGTAGTATTCTGCTCTGGGCCTGTTTTGCTGCCAATGGAACTGGCAGCACAATGAAAAAGGAGGACTACCTCCAAATTCTTCAGGACAAGCTAAAATCATCCGCCCGGAGGTTGGGTCTTGGGCGCAGTTGGGTGTTCCAACAGGACAATGACACCAAACACACGTCAAAAGTGGTAAAGGAATGGCTAAATCAGGCTAGAATGAAGGTTTTAGAATGGCCTTCCCAAAGACAAAGTCTTAGGCTGCCACCTGTGCAACAAATCCAGTCTGTGAAATTTCCTCGCTCCGAAATATTCCAAAGTCAACTTTATTATAAGAAGAGTTTGGGAACAACAGCAACTCAGCCACCAAGTGGTAGGCCACGTAAACTGACAGAGAGGTAAGCATAGTGCAGAGACTTTCTGCACAGTCAGTTGTTACAGAGCTCCAAACGTCATGTAACTTTCCAATTAGCCCACGTACAGTACGCAGAGAGCTTCATGGAATGGGGTCTCCATGGCCGAGCAGCTGTATCTAAGCCATACGTCACCAAGTCCAAAGCAAAGCGTGGGATGCAGTGGTGTAAAGGACATCACCACTGGACTCAAGAGCAGTAGAGACACCTTCTCTGGAGTGATGAATCACACTTTTACATCTGGCAACCTGATGGACGAGTTTGGGTTTGGAGGTTGCCAGGAAAACGCTACATTTCATACTGCATTGTGCCGAGTGTGAAATTTGGTGGAGGAGGAATTATGGTGTGGGGTTGTTTTTAGTTCCAGTGAAAGGAACTGTGAATGCATTGTCCACAGGTTTAAGTCAGGACTTTGGGAAGGCCATTCTAAAACCTTCATTCTAGCCTGATTTAGCCATTCCTTTACCACTTTTGAGGTGTGTTTGGTGGTCATTGTCCTGTTGGAACACCCAACTGTGCCCAAGACCCAACCTCCGGGCTGATGATTTTAGGTTGGTTTTCTCACATGGACTTGTTTCTTCAGCATTGTCCACACGTTTAAGTCAGGACTTTGGGAAGGCCATTCTAAAACCTTCATTCTAGCCTGATTTAGCCATTCCTTTACCGCTTTTGACGTGTGTTTGGTGGTCATTGTCCTGTTGGAACACCCAACTGCGCCCAAGACCCAACCTCCGGGCTGATGATTTTAGGTTGGTTTTCTGACATGGACTTGTTTCTTCAGCATTGTCCACACGTTTAAGTCAGGACTTTGGGAAGGCCATTCTAAAACCTTCATTCCAGCCTGATTTAGCCATTCCTTTACCGCTTTTGACATGTGTTTGGTGGTCATTGTCCTGTTGGAACACCCAACTGCGCCCAAGACCCAACCTCCGGGCTGATGATTTTAGGTGGGTTTTCGGACATGGACTTGTTTCTTCAGCATTGTCCACAGGTTTAAGTCAGGACTTTGGGAAGGCCATTCTAAAACCTTCATTCTAGCCTGATTTAGCCATTCCTTTACCACTTTTGAGGTGTGTTTGGTGGTCATTGTCCTGTTGGAACACCCAACTGTGCCCAAGACCCAACCTCCGGGCTGATGATTTTAGGTTGGTTTTCTCACATGGACTTGTTTCTTCAGCATTGTCCACACGTTTAAGTCAGGACTTTGGGAAGGCCATTCTAAAACCTTCATTCTAGCCTGATTTAGCCATTCCTTTACCGCTTTTGACGTGTGTTTGGTGGTCATTGTCCTGTTGGAACACCCAACTGCGCCCAAGACCCAACCTCCGGGCTGATGATTTTAGGTTGGTTTTTTGACATGGACTTGTTTCTTCAGCATTGTCCACAGGTTTAAGTCAGGACTTCATTCTAGCCTGATTTAGCCATTCCTTTACCATTTTTGACGCATGGGGTCATTTTCCTGTTGGAGTACCCAACTGCGCCCAAGACCCAACCTCCGGGCTGATGATTTTAGGTGGGTTTTCTGACATGGACTTGTTTCTTCAGCATTGTCCACAGGTTTAAGTCAGGACTTTGGGAAGGCCATTCTAAAACCTTCATTCTAGCCTGATTTAGCCATTCCTTTACCACTTTTGAGGTGTGTTTGGTGGTCATTGTCCTGTTGGAACACCCAACTGCGCCCAAGACCCAACCTCCGGGCTGATGATTTTAGGTTGGTTTTTTGACATGGACTTGTTTCTTCAGCATTGTCCACAGGTTTAAGTCAGGACTTCATTCTAGCCTGATTTAGCCATTCCTTTACCATTTTTGACGCATGGGGTCATTTTCCTGTTGGAGTACCCAACTGCGCCCAAGACCCAACCTCCGGGCTGATGATTTTAGGTGGGTTTTCTGACATGGACTTGTTTCTTCAGCATTGTCCACAGGTTTAAGTCAGGACTTTGGGAAGGCCATTCTAAAACCTTCATTCTAGCCTGATTTAGCCATTCCTTTACCACTTTTGAGGTGTGTTTGGTGGTCATTGTCCTGTTGGAACACCCAACTGTGCCCAAGACCCAACCTCCGGGCTGATGATTTTAGGTTGGTTTTCTCACATGGACTTGTTTCTTCAGCATTGTCCACAGGTTTAAGTCAGGACTTTGGGAAGGCCATTCTAAAACCTTCATTCTAGCCTGATTTAGCCATTCCTTTACCACTTTTGACGTGTGTTTGGTGGTCATTGTCCTGTTGGAACACCCAACCGTGCCCAAGACCCAACCTCCGGGCTGATGATGTTAGGTTGGTTTTCTCACATGGACTTGTTTCTTCAGCATTGTCCACACGTTTAAGTCAGGACTTTGGGAAGGCCATTCTAAAACCTTCATTCTAGCCTGATTTAGCCATTCCTTTACCACTTTTGAGGTGTGTTTGGTGGTCATTGTCCTGTTGGAACACCCAACCGTGCCCAAGACCCAACCTCCGGGCTGATGATGTTAGGTTGGTTTTCTCACATGGACTTGTTTCTTCAGCATTGTCCACACGTTTAAGTCAGGACTTTGGGAAGGCCATTCTAAAACCTTCATTCTAGCCTGATTTAGCCATTCCTTTACCGCTTTTGACGTGTGTTTGGTGGTCATTGTCCTGTTGGAACACCCAACTGCGCCCAAGACCCAACCTCCGGGCTGATGATTTTAGGTTGGTTTTCTGACATGGACTTGTTTCTTCAGCATTGTCCGCAGGTTTAAGTCAGGACTTCATTCTAGCCTGATTTAGCCATTCCTTTACCACTTTTGACGCATGGGGTCATTGTCCTGTTGGAATACCCAACTGCGCCCAAGACCCAACCTCCGGGCTGATGATTTTAGGTGGGTTTTCTGACATGGACTTGTTTCTTCAGCATTGTCCACACGTTTAAGTCAGGACTTTGGGAAGGCCATTCTAAAACCTTCATTCTAGTCTGATTTAGCCATTCCTTTACCACTTTTGAGGTGTGTTTGGTGGTCATTGTCCTGTTGGAACACCCAACTGTGCCCAAGACCCAACCTCCGGGCTGATGATTTTAGGTTGGTTTTCTCACATGGACTTGTTTCTTCAGCATTGTCCACACGTTTAAGTCAGGACTTTGGGAAGGCCATTCTAAAACCTTCATTCTAGCCTGATTTAGCCATTCCTTTACCGCTTTTGACGTGTGTTTGGTGGTCATTGTCCTGTTGGAACACCCAACTGTGCCCAAGACCCAACCTCCGGGCTGATGATTTTAGGTTGGTTTTCTGACATGGACTTGTTTCTTCAGCATTGTCCACAGGTTTAAGTCAGGACTTCATTCTAGCCTGATGTAGCCATTCCTTTACCACTTTTGACGCAAGGGGTCATTGTCCTGTTGGAATACCCAACTGCGCCCAAGACCCAACCTCCGGGCTGATGATTTTAGGTGGGTTTTCTGACATGGACTTGTTTCTTCAGCATTGTCCACAGGTTTAAGTCAGGACTTTGGGAAGGCCATTCTAAAACCTTCATTCTAGTCTGATTTAGCCATTCCTTTACCACTTTTGAGGTGTGTTTGGGGTCATTGTCCTGTTGGAACACCCAACTGCGCCCAAGACCCAACCTCCGGCCTGATGATTTTAGGTTGGTTTTCTGACATGGACTTGTTTCTTCAGCATTGTCCACAGGTTTAAGTCAGGACTTCATTCTAGCCTGATTTAGCCATTCCTTTACCACTTTTGACGCATGGGGTCATTGTCCTGTTGGAATACCCAACTGCGCCCAAGACCCAACCTCCGGGCTGATGATTTTAGGTGGGTTTTCTGACATGGACTTGTTTCTTCAGCATTGTCCACACGTTTAAGTCAGGACTTTGGGAAGGCCATTCTAAAACCTTCATTCTAGCCTGATTTAGCCATACCTTTACCGCTTTTGACGTGTGTTTGGTGGTCATTGTCCTGTTGGAACACCCAACTGCGCCCAAGACCCAACCTCCGGGCTGATGATTTTAGGTGGGTTTTCTGACATGGACTTGTTTCTTCAGCATTGTCCACAGGTTTAAGTCAGGACTTCATTCTAGCCTGATTTAGCCATTCCTTTACCACTTTTGACGCATGGGGTCATTGTCCTGTTGGAATACCCAACTGCGCCCAAGACCCAACCTCCGGACTGATGATTTTAGGTGGGTTTTCGGACATGGACTTGTTTCTTCAGCATTGTCCACAGGTTTAAGTCAGGACTTTGGGAAGGCCATTCTAAAACCTTCATTCTAGCCTGATTTAGCCATTCCTTTACCACTTTTGAGGTGTGTTTGGTGGTCATTGTCCTGTTGGAACACCCAACTGCGCCCAAGACCCAACATCCGGGCTGATGATTTTAGGTTGGTTTTCTGACAGGTTTAAGTCAGGACTTCATTCTAGCCTGATTTAGCCATTCCTTTACCACTTTTGACGCATGGGGTCATTGTCCTGTTGGAATACCCAACTGCGCCCAAGACCCAACCTCCGGGCTGATGATTTTAGGTGGGTTTTCTGACATGGACTTGTTTCTTCAGCATTGTCCACAGGTTTAAGTCAGGACTTTGGGAAGGCCATTCTAAAACCTTCATTCTAGCCTGATTTAGCCATTCCTTTACCACTTTTGAGGTGTGTTTGGTGGTCATTGTCCTGTTGGAACACCCAACTGTGCCCAAGACCCAACCTCCGGGCTGATGATTTTAGGTTGGTTTTCTGTCATGGACTTGTTTCTTCAGCATTGTCAAATGATTGGAAACTCAAGACAGCCATGACATGATGTTCCTTTACAAGGGTACGTACACTTTTGATCGCGACTGTACATGATGAATGAATGTGTTGTGGCAGTTGTGGATGTCCCCAATGCGGCGGTTTGGGGTAAAACTTTCTTCACGACCGCGCTTGGGAAAACAAAGTTATGTCCGTCGCTAGCTATAAGCTAACGCTAGCGTGTGAGACCAGGTTCGTCGAAGTTTGTGTTTTGTCTTTGTTCTTAAAGCATATTCTACCAAGTCTCTTATGTTTGACTGCCATCTACTGGTCACACTTATCACTACACCGTGTACCAAAGAAAATAGCTTCGAGGTGGGTGAGCTTAACCAAACTTATTCCTTACATTAGGCGCACCGGGTTATAAGGCGCACTGTCACGTTTTGAGGAAAAAAATACATATTTTAAGTGCGCCTTATAGTCCGGAAAATATGGTACTCGTCATGTGTGCATTTTCAGAATGTGCTTGTTCTATTTTGGGCCAAAGTAAAACGAAGAAAACAATCTGAAGCTGTCTTTATTTTTAATTTAATACCTTCTTCCGTTGTAAATTGTCCACTAGACGGATAACCTTACAAAATGGTAAGACACAAAGACTTAAGTCAACTTGACCATCGTCTTTTTAGTTAGAGTTCCGTGCAGCGCTCACAATTGGTTGAATGCACGATGTGCACCCTGAACACCATTGTAAAAATATATATTTACGAATATTAATGTAGGAAATATTCCTAAGGCCTGCAGACCGTGAGTTTGACACGCGTGCATTAAAGCGAGGATGGCGTCCCCCCCTGGGTCCGCTCCATGCCCTCTACTTTTTAGTCCAGATCCTCCTCTCTGATTTCCCCATCCGTGTCTTCTCCCTTTTTTTATTTTTTTTATCCGCCATGCCCTCCTTCTCTCGCCCCCGGAGGAGCTGGGAGGGGATGTCGGGAGATGGTGACACATGTCAGACAATCCCATCCATCTCTTTTTCGTCTTTCTGGGCCTGCTCTCCCAGGCCCTGCAAGTGCAGTCAGCAGCGAAGCGGGGGTGTTGATCCCGGGTTGCATGATGGCTTGAGTGGTTTTAGCGGTGACGGGATGGAGCGTATCCGAGCTAAAAAGAGAGTAGGTCGCGCTCCGAGGTGCTGAGGAGTCTCTCGGCGCCACCTTGGCCCTTCATCCCAGGTGTGACTGTTCATTTCCGTTCCTCCCCTTGTCCTCTCCAGTGGCTCTCAGTCACTCCGCCTCTACGCCATTTGTGGCAAATTACGACTTCGGACGTTTGACGGCTTTGATTTAGGGTCTTTCGCTCCCTCGGTGCTACCGCGCTGCACACCCCATGCGCAGTAGCGATATGCACAAGGCTATCAAACTCACGGAGGAAAATCAATTCCCACGTGGGCAAGGACTGGTAAAATCACGGCGTAATAACTTAAATATAAAGACGTGTTTCTCCAAACCGCCGCATTGGTGACATCCGCAACTGCCACAACACATTCATTTACCATCATTCAAAAATGACACAAAACAATCATCAAAAATGACACCATAACAGCCAAAATTAAGGTGACATAACTGTCCGCCGCATTGTGACATCCGCAACTGCCACAACACATTCATTTACCATCATTCAAAAATGACACTAGTAATATAAACAGAACAATCATCAAAAATGACACCATAACAGCCAAAATTAAGGTGACATAACTGTCCGCCGCATTGTGACATCCGCAACTGCCACAACACATTCATTTACCATCATTCAAAAATGACACTAGTAATATAAACAGAACAATCATCAAAAATGACACCATAACAGCCAAAATTAAGGTGACATAACTGTCCGCCACATTGTGACATCCGCAACTGCCACAACACATGCATTTACCATCATTCAAAAATGACACTAGTAATATAAACAGAACAATGATAAAAAATGACACCATAACAGCCAAAATTAAGGTGACATAACTGTCCGCCACATTGTGACATCCGCAACTGCCACAACACATGCATTTATCATCATTCAAAAATGACACTAGTAATATAAACAGAACAATGATCAAAAATGACACCATAACAGCCAAAATGAAGGTGACATAACTGTGAACGTGGTATATTTATGCATACAATAAAGTAGAACAAACAACAAAAGTAGAAACACACATTTTTACAATGGTGTTCAGGGTGCGCATCGTGTATTCAACCAATTGTGAGCGCTGCACAGAACTTTAACTAAAAAAAATGATGGTCAAGTTGACTTAAGTCTTTGTGTCTTACCGTTTTGTAAGGTTATCTGTCCGGTGGACAATTTACAACGAAAGAAGGTAATAACTTAAAAATAAAGACAACTTCAGATTGTTTTCTTTGTTTTACTTTGGCCCGAAATAGAACAAGCACATTCTGAAAATGTCCACGTGACGAGTACCGTATTTTACGGACTATAAGGCGCACTTAAAATCAATGTTTTTTCCCTCAAAACTCAACAGTGCGCCTAATGTACGGAATAAGTTTGGTTGAGCTTACCGACCTCGAAGATATTTTATTTGGTTCCTGAAGTAGTGATAAGTGTGACCAGTAGATGGCAGTCAAACATAAGAGAACTGGTGGAATATGCTTTAAAAACAAAGTCAAAACACAAACTTCGACGAATCTGGTCTCACACGCTAGCGTTAGCTTATAGCTAGAGATGGACATAACTTTGAAGAAAGTGTTTCCCCAAACCGCCGCATTGGTGACATCTGCAACTGCCACAACACATGCATTTATCATAATTCAAAAATGACACTAGTAATATAAACAGAACAATGATCAAAAATGACACCATAACAGCCAAAATGAAGGTGACATAACTGTGAACATGGTATATTTATGCATACAATAAAGTAGAACAAACAACAAAAGTAGAAACACACATTTTTACAATGGTGTTCAGGGTGCGCATCGTGTATTCAACCAATTGTGAGCGCTGCACAGAACTTTAACTAAAAAAAATGATGGTCAAGTTGACTTAAGTCTTTGTGTCTTACCGTTTTGTAAGGTTATCTGTCCGGTGGACAATTTACAACGAAAGAAGGTAATAACTTAAAAATAAAGACAACTTCAGATTGTTTTCTTTGTTTTACTTTGGCCCGAAATAGAACAAGCACATTCTGAAAATGTCCACGTGACGAGTACCGTATTTTACGGACTATAAGGCGCACTTAAAATCAATGTTTTTTCCCTCAAAATTCAACAGTGCGCCTAATGTACGGAATAAGTTTGGTTGAGCTTACCGACCTCGAAGATATTTTATTTGGTACCTGAAGTAGTGATAAGTGTGACCAGTAGATGGCAGTCAAACATAAGAGAACTGGTGGAATATGCTTTAAAAACAAAGACAAAACACAAACTTCGACGAATCTGGTCTCACACGCTAGCGTTAGCTTATAGCTAGAGATGGACATAACTTTGAAGAAAGTGTTTCCCCAAACCGCCGCATTGGTGACATCTGCAACTGCCACAACACATGCATTTATCATCATTCAAAAATGACACTAGTAATATAAACAGAACAATGATCAAAAATGACACCATAACAGCCAAAATGAAGGTGACATAACTGTGAACATGGTATATTTATGCATACAATAAAGTAGAACAAACAACAAAAGTAGAAACACACATTTTTACAATGGTGTTCAGGGTGCGCATCGTGTATTCAACCAATTGTGAGCGCTGCACAGAACTTTAACTAAAAAAAATGATGGTCAAGTTGACTTAAGTCTTTGTGTCTTACCGTTTTGTAAGGTTATCAGTCCGGTGGACAATTTACAACGAAAGAAGGTAATAACTTAAAAATAAAGACAACTTCAGATTGTTTTCTTTGTTTTACTTTGGCCCGAAATAGAACAAGCACATTCTGAAAATGTCCACGTGACGAGTACCGTATTTTACGGACTATAAGGCGCACTTAAAATCAATGTTTTTTCCCTCAAAACTCAACAGTGCGCCTAATGTACGGAATAAGTTTGGTTGAGCTTACCGACCTCGAAGATATTTTATTTGGTACCTGAAGTAGTGATAAGTGTGACCAGTAGATGGCAGTCAAACATAAGAGAACTGGTGGAATATGCTTTAAAAACAAAGACAAAACACAAACTTCGACGAATCTGGTCTCACACGCTAGCGTTAGCTTATAGCTAGAGATGGACATAACTTTGAAGAAAGTGTTTCCCCAAACCGCCGCATTGGTGACATCTGCAACTGCCACAACACATGCATTTATCATCATTCAAAAATGACACTAGTAATGTAAACAAAACAATGATCATAAATGACACCATAACAGCCAAAATGAAGGTGACATAACTGTAAACATGGTATATTTACGCATAAAATAAAGTAGAACAAACAACAAAGGTAGAAACACACATTTTTACAATTGTGTTCAGGGTGCGCATCGTGCATTCAACCAATTGAGAGCACTGCACAAAACTATAACTAAAAGGATGACGGTCAAGTTGAATTAAGTCTTTGTGTCTTACCGTTTTGTAAGGTTATCCGTCCAGTGGACAATTTACAACGGAAGAAGGTAATAACTTACAAATAAAGACAACTTCAGATTGTTTTACTTTGGCCCAAAATAGAACAAGCACATTCTGAAAATGTACACATGACGAGTACCGCATTTTCCAGACTATAAGGCGCACTTAAAAAAAAATGTTCCCCTCAAAACGCGACAGTGCACCTTATAACCCAGTGCGCCTAATGTATGGAATAAGTTTGGTTGAGCTTACCCACCTCGAAGCTATTTTATTTGGTACATGGTGTAGTGATAAGTGTGACCAGTAGATGGCAGTCAAACATAAGAGAACTGGTGGAATATGCTTTAAAAAAAAGACAAAACACAAACTTCGACGAACCTGGTCTCACACGCTAGCGTTAGCTTATAGCTAGAGACGGACATAACTTTGTTTTTCCAGGCGCGGTTGTGAAGAAAGTGTTTCCCCAAACCGCCGCATTGGTGACATCCACAACTGCCACAACACATTCATTTATCATCATTCAAAAATGACACTAGTAATATAAACAAAACAATTATCAAAAATGACACCGTAACAGCCAAAATTAAGGGTTAGGGTATATTAGGGGTATAGTAATGCATAAAATAAAGTAGAACAAACAACAAAGGTAGAAAGACATATTTTTACAATGGTGTTCAGGGTGCGCATCGTGCATTCAACCAATTGTGATTTGAATAGCGGCAGCCAATCCAGCTGACACGTCGTCTTTAAACAGTTTCATGCTTGACGTGGGTTACACTTGACCTGCTATTGTGACATCTAGTGGACACATTTAGAACAGCAGTTCCTTTCATTAAAAAATGCAGCTCACGGTTTACTTAACAAACTCATCTTGCGGGCCGGATTAAACCTGTTTGGCCCGCGGGCCGTACGTTTGAAAAAAACTGACGTATTGGCACCCAAACAAGTTTTGGCAACAAATAAATACAAACATTGAAAAAATACAATATTTTGGGTATAAAGGCTATATAAGTCAACTTTGATTGATTATATATTCCAGTTTGGATGAAGAATTAATCATAATCCTCAAGAAGGGTGAAAAAAAAAAAATCATGGACGCCCCTGCTTGTTTCAGCAAAATGATGCCAAGCCACGTGTTACAACAGTGTGGCTTTGTAGTAAAAGAGTGCAGGTACTAGACTGGCCTGCCTGTAGTCCAGACTTGTCTCCCATTTAAAATTGATGTGGGATCTGAGCCGAGGATGATGTTGTGGCTTGGGCAGCCCTTTGAGACATTTGTGGTTTAGGGCTATATGAGTGAAATTTGATTGATTATATCATCCAGAAGAGTTTAATTAAAAAAAGATGGCCGCAAACAAGCGTCTTTTTGTGTCTTTCTCGCTATCTTCTGGTCAAAGTTGGACATCAAAGTGTACCAACTTGTGGGTTTATGTCCACAACTTTCTACTATCCAGGTGAGAGGCAGGATTTATCATCTAGAACTAGATGAGGCAATTCCTGAAGGAATTGCGTGTGAATGTTCCAATGCTGAAGTTGAACTGAAATCCTGGAATGGTTTTAGAATAGTTGAAGTTGGAACAGTTTGAATCCGATGAAAAATGTGGGAATTGTGGAACTTTGAAAAATGTCCCATTGATTTAAATGGGAATTTCCCCAAAATTTGGAAATTTCGGGAAAAGCAGGATTTTTATTTTTTAAATGGTAAAAAACTTGAGTGTTCTGAATGAGTTGAGATGGTTGGTGTTGGAATTTTTTAAATCGGTCGAAAAATGTTGAAGTAGTAACATGTTCAATTGAGAAATGGTATTACGGAATTCCTGGAAATTCAGGATAACCGGAAATGTTTCCAGTTAGTTTTTTTGTCCTAATTAAGAGGAATTTTTTGACGGTGGAACGGTTGAAGTGGGTTGAAAAACGTGGAAAGAGTAGTTGCCAGAAAAAAAGGGTGCAAATAGGGCTTTGGAAAACCAGGAATTCTGGAAAATCCTGGAATTTTTTTGAACTTGGGAAAAAAGGTTGTTTGAATTTCCAGAATAGTGGAATGTGTTGAAGGTGGAATGGTTGGAATCGGTTGAAAAATGGCCAATTCATTTTGAACAGGGAAAAATGTCCCGGAAAACCTGGAATTCTGGGAAATCTGGGAATTTTTCTAGTTCAAAAAACTATGTAGTTTTTTGTCCTTATTAAGAGGAATGTTTTGACGGTGGAACGGTAGAAGCGGGTTGAAAAATGTGGAAGGAGTAGTCGCCAGAAAAAAGGGTGGAAATAGGACTTTGGAAAACCAGGAATTCTGGAAAATCCTGGAATTTTTTTTTTACTTGGGAAAAAAGGTTGTTTGAATTTTCAGAATAGTGGAATGCGTTGAAGGTGGAATGGTTGTAATCGGTTGGAAAATGGCCTATTCATTTTGAATGGGGAAAACCTGGAATTCTGGGAAATCTGGGAGTTTTTGGAATTTGTCAAGGAAAGCTCTCGATTCCCAAATAGGCTGAATACTTTGAAGTTGGAACAATTTAAATCAGATGAAAAATGTGGAAGTTGTGGAACTTTGAAGAATGTCCCATTCATTTCAATGGGGAATTTCCACCATATTTGGGAATTTCAGGAAAAGCGGGATTTTTTTTTGAATGGTAAAAAACTTGAGTGGTTTGAATAATTTGAAATGGTTGGTGTTGGGATTTTTTAAATCGGTCGAAAAATGTTGAAGTAGTAACATGTTGAATTGAGAAATGGTATTGAGGAATTCCTGGAATTTCGGGAAAACCGGGAATTTTTACAGTTAGTTTTTTTGTCCTGATTAAGAGGAATGGTTGATGTTGGAATGGTTGAAGTGGGTTGAAAAATTCGGAAGGAGTAGACGCCAGAAAAAAGGGTGGAAATAGGGCTTTGGAAAACCAGGAATTTTGGAAAATCCTGGAATTTTGTTAACTTGGAAAAAGGGATAGTTTAAATTTTCATGATGAGTGGAATATTTTGAAGGTGGAATGGTTCGAATAGGTTGAAAAATGTGGAAATTGTGGGAGTTTGAAAAAAATGGCCAATTCATTTTTAATGGGAAAAATGTCTCGGAAAACCTGGAATTCTGGGAAATCTGGGAATTTTTCCAGTTAAAAAAACTATTTTTGTTTTTGTCCTGATTAAGAGGAATGTTTTGACAGTGGAACGGTTGAAGTGGGTTGAAAAATGTGGAAGGAGTAGTCGCCAGAAAAAAGGGTGCAAATAGGGCTTTGACAAACCAGGAATTCTGGAAAATCCTGGAATTTTTTTGAACTTGGGAAAAAAGGTTGTTTGAATTTCCAGAAAAGTGGAATGTGTTGAAGGTGGAATGGTTGGAATCCGTTGAAAAATGGCCAATTCATTTTGAATGGGGAAAAATGTCCCGGAAAACCTGGAATTCTGGGAAATCTGGGAATTTTTCCAGTTCAAAAAACTATTTTTGTTTTTGTCCTGATTAAGAGGAATGTTTTGATGGTGGAACGGATGAAGTGGGTTTAAAAATGTGGGAGGAATAATCCCCAGAAAAAAGGGTGGAAATAGGGCTTTGTAAAACCAGGAATTCTGGAAAATCCTGGAATTTTTTTGAACTTGGAAAAAAGTTTGTTTGAATTTCCAGAATAGTGGAACATGTTGAAGGTGGAATGGTTGGAATCGGTTGAAAAATGGCCAATTCATTTTGAATGGGGAAAAATGTCCCGGAAGGCCTGGAATTCTGGGAAATCTGGGAATTTTTCCAGTTCAAAAAACTATTTTTGTTTTTTTTCCTGATTAAGAGGAATGTTTTGATGGTGGAACGGTTGAAGTGGGTTTAAAAATGTGGGAGGAATAATCGCCAGAAAAAAGGGTGGAAATAGGGCTTTGTAAAACCAGGAATTCTGGAAAATCCTGGAATTTTTTTTAACTTGGGAAAAAAGGTTGTTTGAATTTCCGGAATAGTGGAATGTGTTGAAGGTGGAATGGTTGGAATCGGTTGAAAAATGGCCAATTCATTTTGAATGGGGAAAAATGTCCCGGAAAACCTGGAATTTTGGGAAATCTGGGAATTTTTCCAGTTCAAAAAACTATGTAGTTTTTTGTCCTTATTAAGAGGAATGTTTTGACGGTGGAACGGTTGAAGCGGGTTGAAAAATGTGGAAGGAGTAGTCGCCAGAAAAAAGGGTGGAAATAGGGCTTTGGAAAACCAGGAATTCTGGAAAATCCTGAAATTTTTTTTTTACTTGGGAAAAAAGGTTGTTTGAATTATCAGAATAGTGGACTGCGTTGAAGGTGGAATGGTTGTAATCGGTTGAAAAATGGCCAATTCATTTTGAATGGGGAAAACCTGGAATTCTGGGAAATCTGGGAGTTTTTGGAATTTGTCAAGGAAAGCTCTCGATTCCCAAATAGGCTGAATATTTTGAAGTTGGAACAATTTGAATCAGATGAAAAATGTGAAAGTTGTGGAACTTTGAAGAATGTCCCATTCATTTCAATGGGGAATTTCCCCCAAATTTGGGAATTTCAGGAAAAGCTGGATTTCTTTTTGAATGGTAAAAAAACCTGAGTGGTTTGAATAATTTGAAATGGTTGGTGTTGGGATTTTTTAAATCGGTCGAAAAATGTTGAAGTAGTAACATGTTGAATTGAGAAATGGTATTACGGAATTCCTGGAAAACCGGGAAAACCGGGAATTTTTACAGTTAGTTTTTTTGTCCTGATTAAGAGGAATGGTTGATGTTGGAATGGTTGAAGTGGGTTGAAAAATTCGGAAGGAGTAGACGCCAGAAAAAAGGGTGGAAATAGGGCTTTGGAAAACCAGGAATTTTGGAAAATCCTGGAATTTTGTTAACTTGGAAAAAGGGATAGTTAAAATTTTCATGATGAGTGGAATATGTTGAAAGTGGAATGGTTCGAATAGGTTGAAAAATGTGGAAATTGTGGGAGTTTGAAAAAAATGGCCAATTAATTTTGAATGGAAAAATGTCTCGGAAAACCTGGAATTCTGGGAAATCTGGGAATTTTTCCAGTTAAAAAAACTATTTTTGTTTTTGTCCTGATTAAGAGGAATGTTTTGACAGTGGAACGGTTGAAGTGGGTTAAAAAATGTGGAAGGAGTAGTCGCCAGAAAAAAGGGTGCAAATAGGGCTTTGGCAAACCAGGAATTCTGGAAAATCCTGGAATTTTTTTGAACTTGGGAAAAAAGGTTGTTTGAATTTCCAGAATAGTGGAATGTGTTGAAAGTGGAATGGTTGGAATCCGATGAAAAATGGCCAATTCATTTTGAATGGGGAAAAATGTCCCGGAAAACCTGGAATTCTGGGAAATCTGGGAATTTTTCCAGTTCAAAAAACTATTTTTGTTTTTGTCCTGATTAAGAGGAATGTTTTGACAGTGGAACGGTTGAAGTGGGTTAAAAAATGTGGAAGGAGTAGTCGCCAGAAAAAAGGGTGCAAATAGGGCTTTGGCAAACCAGGAATTCTGGAAAATCCTGGAATTTTTTTGAACTTGGGAAAAAAGGTTGTTTGAATTTCCAGAATAGTGGAATGTGTTGAAAGTGGAATGGTTGGAATCCGATGAAAAATGGCCAATTCATTTTGAATGGGGAAAAATGTCCCGGAAAACCTGGAATTCTGGGAAATCTGGGAATTTTTCCAGTTCAAAAAACTATTTTTGTTTTTGTCCTGATTAAGAGGAATGTTTTGACGGTGGAACGGTTGAAGTGGGTTTAAAAATGTGGGAGGAATAATCGCCAGAAAAAAGGGTGGAAATAGGGCTTTCGAAAACCAGGAATTCTGGAAAATCCTGGAATTTTTTTGAACTTGGAAAAAATGTTGTTTGAATTTCCAGAATAGTGGAATGTGTTGAAGGTGGAATGGTTGGAATCGGTTGAAAAATGGCCAATTCATTTTGAATGGGGAAAAATGTCCCGGAAGACCTGGAATTCTGGGAAATCTGGGAATTTTTCCAGTTCAAAAAACCGTTTTTGTTTTTGTCCTGATTAAGAGGAATGTTTTGATGGTGGAACGGTTGAAGTGGGTTTAAAAATGTGGGAGGAATAATCGCCAGAAAAAAGGGTGGAAATAGGGCTTTGTAAAACCAGGAATTCTGGAAAATCCTGGAATTTTTTTGAACTTGGGAAAAAAGGTTGTTTGAATTTCCGGAATAGTGGAATGTGTTGAAGGTGGAATAGTTGGAATCGGTTGAAAAATGGCCAATTTATTTTGAATGGGGAAAAATGTCCCGGAAAACCTGGAATTCTGGGAAATCTGGGAATTTTTCCAGTTCAAAAAACTATGTAGTTTTTTGTCCTTATTAAGAGGAATGTTTTGACGGTGGAACGGTTGAAGCGGGTTGAAAAATGTGGAAGGAGTAGTCGCCAGAAAAAAGGGTGGAAATAAGGCTTTGGAAAACCAGGAATTCTGGAAAATCCTGGAATTTTTTTTTTACTTGGGAAAAAAGGTTGTTTGAATTTTCAGAATAGTGGAATGCGTTGAAGGTGGAATGGTTGGAATCGGTTGAAAAATGGCCAATTCATTTTGAATGGGGAAAACCTGGAATTCTGGGAAATCTGGGAGTTTTTGGAATTTGTCAAGGAAAGCTCTCGATTCCCAAATAGGCTGAATATTTTGAAGTTGGAACAATTTGAATCAGATGAAAATGTGGAAGTTGTGGAACTTGTTTCCCCCAAATTTGGATATTTCCCCCAAATTTGGGAATTTCAGGGAAAAGTGGGATTTTTTTTTTGAATGGTAAAAAACTTGAGTGGTTTGAATGATTTGAAATGGTTGGTGTTGGTATTTTTTAAATCGGTCGAAAAATGTTGAAGTAGTAACATGTTGAATTGAGAAATGGTATTAAGGAATTCCTGGAATTTCGGGAAAACCGGGAATTTTTACAGTTAGTTTTTTGTCCTGATTAAGAGGAATGGTTGATGTTGGAATGGTTGAAGTGGGTTGAAAAATTCGGAAGGAGTAGACGCCAGAAAAAAGGGTGGAAATAGGGCTTTGGAAAACCAGGAATTTTGGAAAATCCTGGAATTTTGTTAACTTGGAAAAAGGGATAGTTTAAATTTTCATGATGAGTGGAATGTGTTGAAGGTGGAATGGTTGGAATCGGTTGAAAAATGGCCATTTCATTTTAAATGGGGAAAAAATGTCCCGGGAAACCTGGAATTCTGGGAAATCTGGGAATGTGGAAATTGTGGGAGTTTGAAAAAAATGGCCAATTCATTTTGAATGGGAAAAATGTCTCGGAAAACCTGGAATTCTGGGAAATCTGGGAATTTTTCCAGTTAAAAAAACTATTTTTGTCCTGATTAAGAGGAATGTTTTGACAGTGGAACGGTTGAAGTGGGTTGAAAAATGTGGAAGGAGTAGTCGCCAGAAAAAAGGGTGCAAATAGGGCTTTGGCAAGCCAGGAATTCTGGAAAATCCTGGAATTTTTTTGAACTTGGGAATAAAGGTTGTTTGAATTTCCAGAATAGTGGAATGTGTTGAAGGTGGAATGGTTGGAATCCGTTGAAAAATGGCCAATTCATTTTGAATGGGGACAAATGTCCCGGAAAACCTGGAATTCTGGGAAATCTGGGAATTTTTCCAGTTCAAAAAACTATTTTTGTTTTTGTCCTGATGAAGAGGAATGTTTTGACGGTGGAACGGTTGAAGTGGGTTTAAAAATGTGGGAGGAATAATCGCCAGAAAAAAGGGTGAAAATAGGGCATTGTAAAACCAGGAATTCTGGAAAATCCTGGAATTGTTTTGAACTTGGAAAAAAAGTTTGTTTGAATTTCCAGAATAGTGGAACGTGTTGAAGGTGGAATGGTTGGAATCGGTTGAAAAATGGCCAATTCATTTTGAATGGGGAAAAATGTTCCGGAAGACCTGGAATTCTGGGAAATCTGGAATTTTTCCAGTTCAAAAAACTTTGTAGTTTTTTGTCCTGATTAAGAGGAATGTTTTGGCGGTGGAACGGTTGAAGTGGGTTGAAAAATGTGTAAGGAGTAGTCGCCAGAAAAAAAGGGTGTAAATAGGGCTTTGGCAAACCAGGAATTCTGGAAAATCCTGGAATTTTTTTGAACTTGGGAAAAAAAATTTGTTTGAATTTCCAGAATAGTGGAATGTGTTGAAGGTGGAATGGTTGGAAGCGGTTGAAAAATGGCCAATTCATTTTGAATGGGGAAAAATGTCACGGAAAACCTGGAATTCTGGGAAATCTGGGAGTTTTTGGAATTTGTCAAGGGGAAAGCTTGCGATTCCCAAATAGGCTGAATATTTTGAAGTTGGAACAATTTGAATCAGATGAAAAATGTGGAAGTTGTGGAACTTTGAAGAATGTCCCATTCATTTCAATGGAAATTTCCCCCAAATTTGGGAATTTCGGGAAAATCTGGATATTTTTTTTTTTAAATGGTAAAAAACTTGAGTGGTCTGAATGATTTGAAATAGTTGGTGTTGGAAATTGTTTAATCGGTCGAAAAATGTCGAAGTAGTAACATGTTGAATTGAGAAATGGTATTACGGAATTCCTGGAATTTCGGGAAAACCGGGAAATTTTCCAGTTAGTTTTTTTGTCCTAATTAAGAGTAATGGTTGATTTTGGAATGGTTGAAGTGGGTTGACAAATGTGGAAGGAGTGGTCTCCAGAATAAAGGGTGGAAATAGGGCTTTGGGAAAACCAGGAATTCTGGAAAATCCTGGAATTGTTTTGAACATGGGAAAAAAGGTAGTTTGAATTTCCAGAATAGTGGAATGTGTTAAAGGTGGAATGGTTGGAATCGGTTGAAAAATGGCCATTTCATTTTAAATGGGGAAAAAATGTCCCGGGAAACCTGGAATTCTGGGAAATCTGGGAATTTTTATAGTTCAAAAAACTATTTTTGTTTTTGTCCTGATTAAGAGGAATGTTTTGACGGTGGAACGGTTGAAGTGTGTTGAAAATTGTGGAAGGAGTAGTCGCCATAAAAAAAAGTGTGCAAATAGGGCTTTGGCAAACCAGGAATTCTGTAAAATCCTGGAAAAAAAATTTTACTTGGGAAAAAAAGGTAGTTTGAATTTCCAGAATAGTGGAATGTGTTGAAGGTGGAATGGTTGGAACCGGTTGAAAAATGGCCATTTCATTTTAAATGGGGAAAAAAATGTCCCGGGAAACCTGGAATTTCTCCAGTTCAAATAACTATTTAGTTTTTTGTCCTTATTAAGACGAATGTTTTGACGGTGGAACGGTTGAAGTGGGTTGAAAAACGTGGAAGGAGTAGTCACCAGAAAAAAGGGTGGAAATAGGGCTTTGGCAAACCAGGAATTCTGGAAAATCCTGGAATTTTTTTTAACTTGGGGAAAAAAAGTTTGTTTGAATTTCCAGAATAGTGGAATGTGTTGAAGGTGGAATGGTTGGAATCGGTTGAAAAATGGCCAATTCATTTTGAATGGGGAAACATTTCCCGGTAAACCTGGAATTCTGGGAAATCTGGGAATTTCTCCAGTTCAAAAAACTATTTAGTTTTTTGTCCTTATTAAGACGAATGTTTTGACGGTGGAACGGTTGAAGTGGGTTGAAAAATGTGGAAGTAGTAGTCGCCAGAAAAAAGGGTGGATATAGGGCTTTGGGAAACCAGGAATTCTGTAAAATCCTGGAATTTTTTTGGACTTGGAAAAAAAGTTTGTTTGAATTTCCAGAATAGTGGAATGTGTTGAAGGTGGAATGGTTGGAATCGGTTAAAAATGGGCAATTCATTTTGAATGGGGAAAAATTTCCCGGTAAACCTCGAATTCTGGGAAATCTGGGAATTTTTCCAGTTCAAAAAACTATTTTTGTTTTTTTCCTGATTAAGAGGAATGTTTTGATGGTGGAACGGTTGAAGTGGGTTTAAAAATGTGGGAGGAATAATCGCCAGAAAAAAGGGTGGAAATAGGGCTTTGTAAAACCAGGAATTCTGGAAAATCCTGGAATTTTTTTGAACTTGGAAAAAAAGTTTGTTTGAATGTCCAGAATAGTGGAACGTGTTGAAGGTGGAATGGTTGGAATCGGTTTAAAAATTGCCAAATGATTTTGAATGGGAAAAATGTCCCGGGATACCTGGAATTTTGGGAAATCTGGGAATTTTTCCAGTTCAAAAAACTATGTAGTTTTTTGTCCAGATTAAAAGGAATGTTTTGGCGGTGGAACGGTTGAAGTGGGTTGAAAAATGTGGAAGTAATAGTCGCCAGAAAAAAGGGTGGAAATAGGGCTTTGTAAAACCAGGAATTCTGTAAAATCCTTGAATTTTTTTGAACTTGGAAAAAAAGTTTGTTTGAATTTCCAGAATAGTGGAATGTGTTGAAGGTGGAATGGTTGGAATCGGTTGAAAAATGGGCAATTCATTTTGAATGGGGAAAATTTTCCCGGTAAACCTGGAATTCTTGGAAATCTGGGAATTGTTCCAGTTCAAAAAACTATTTTTGTTTTTTTCCTGATTAAGAGGAATGTTTTGACGGTGGAACGGTTGAAGTGGGTTTAAAAATGTGGGAGGAATAATCGCCAGAAAAAAGGGTGGAAATAGGGCTTTGTAAAACCAGGAATTCTGGAAAATCCCGGAATTTTTTTTAACTTGGAAAAAAAGTTTGTTTGAATGTCCAGAATAGTGGAACGTGTTGAAGGTGGAATGGTTGGAATCGGTTTAAAAATTGCCAATTTGTTTTGAATGGGGAAAAATGTCCCGGAAGACCTGGAATTCTGGGAAATCTGGGAATGTTTCCAGTTCAAAAAACTATGTAGTTTTTTTGTCCAGATTAAGAGGAATGTTTTGACGGTGGAACGGTTGAAGTGGGTTGAAAAATGTGGAAGGAGTAGTCGCCAGAAAAAAGGGTGGAAATAGGGCTTTGGCAAACCAGGAATTCTGGAAAATCCTGGAATTTTTTTTAACTTGGGGAAAAAAAGTTTGTTTGAATTTCCAGAATAGTGGAATGTGTTGAAGGTGGAATAGTTGGAATCGGTTGAAAAATGGCCAATTCATTTTGAATGGGGAAAAATGTCCCGGAAAACCTGGAATTCTGGGAAATCTGGGACTTTTTCCAGTTCGAAAAACTATTTAGTTTTTTTGTCCTGGTTAAGAGGAATGTTTTGACGGTGGAACGGTTGAAGTGGGTTGAAAAATGTGGAAGTAGTAGTCGCCAAAAAAAGGGTGGAAATAGGGCTTTGGGAAACCAGGAATTCTGTAAAATCCTGGAATATTTTTGAACTTGGAAAAAAAGTTTGTTTGAATTTCCAGAATAGTGGAATGTGTTGAAGGTGGAATGGTTGGAATCGGTTGAAAAATGGCCAATTCGTTTTTAATAGAGAAAATTTTCCCGGTAAACCTGGAATTCTGGGAATTTTTCCAGTTCAAAAAACTATTTTTGTTTTTGTCCTGATGAAGAGGAATGTTTTGATGGTGGAACGGTTGAAGTGGGTTGAAAAATGTGGAAGGAGTAGTCGCCAGAAAAAAGGGTGGAAATAAGGTTTTGGAATACCAGGAATTCTGGAAAATCCTGGAATTTTTTTTAACTTGGAAAAAAAGTTTGTTTGAATTTCCAGAATAGTGGAATGTGTTGAAGGTGGAATGGTTGGAATCGGTTGAAAAATGGCCAATTCATTTTGAATGGGGAAAAATGTCCCGGAAAACCTGGAATTCTGGGAAATCTGGGAATTTCTCCAGTTCAAAAAACTATTTAGTTTTTTGTCCTTATTAAGACGAATGTTTTGACGGTGGAACGGTTGAAATGGGTTGAAAAATGTGGAAATAGTAGTCGCCAGAAAAAAGGGTGGAAATAGGGCTTTGGGAAACCAGGAATTCTGTAAAATCCTGGAATTTTTTTGAACTTGTAAAAAAAGTGTGTTTGAATTTCCAGAATAGTGGAATGTGTTGAAGGTGGAATGGTTGGAATCGGTTGAAAAATGGCCAATTAATTTTGAATGGGGATAAAATGTCCCGGAAAACCTGGAATTCTGGGAAATCTGGGAATTTCTCCAGTTCAAAAAACTATTTAGTTTTTTGTCCTTATTAAGACGAATGTTTTGACGGTGGAACGGTTGAAGTGGGTTGAAAAACGTGGAAGGAGTAGTCACCAGAAAAAAGGGTGGAAATAGGGCTTTGGCAAACCAGGAATTCTGGAAAATCCTGGAATTTTTTTTAACTTGGGGAAAAAAAGTTTGTTTGAATTTCCAGAATAGTGGAATGTGTTGAAGGTGGAATGGTTGGAATCGGTTGAAAAATGGCCAATTCATTTTGAATGGGGAAACATTTCCCGGTAAACCTGGAATTCTGGGAAATCTGGGAATTTCTCCAGTTCAAAAAACGATTTAGTTTTTTGTCCTTATTAAGACGAATGTTTTGACGGTGGAACGGTTGAAGTGGGTTGAAAAATGTGGAAGTAGTAGTCGCCAGAAAAAAGGGTGGATATAGGGCTTTGGGAAACCAGGAATTCTGTAAAATCCTGGAATTTTTTTGGACTTGGAAAAAAAGTTTGTTTGAATTTCCAGAATAGTGGAATGTGTTGAAGGTGGAATGGTTGGAATCGGTTAAAAATGGGCAATTCATTTTGAATGGGGAAAAATTTCCCAGTAAACCTCGAATTCTGGGAAATCTGGGAATTTTTCCAGTTCAAAAAACTATTTTTGTTTTTTTCCTGATTAAGAGGAATGTTTTGATGGTGGAACGGTTGAAGTGGGTTTAAAAATGTGGGAGGAATAATCGCCAGAAAAAAGGGTGGAAATAGGGCTTTGTAAAACCAGGAATTCTGGAAAATCCTGGAATTTTTTTGAACTTGGAAAAAAAGTTTGTTTGAATTTCCAGAATAGTGGAACGTGTTGAAGGTGGAATGGTTGGAATCGGTTTAAAAATTGCCAAATGATTTTGAATGGGAAAAATGTCCCGGGATACCTGGAATTTTGGGAAATCTGGGAATTTTTCCAGTTCAAAAAACTATGTAGTTTTTTGTCCAGATTAAAAGGAATGTTTTGGCGGTGGAACGGTTGAAGTGGGTTGAAAAATGTGGAAGTAATAGTCGCCAGAAAAAAGGGTGGAAATAGGGCTTTGTAAAACCAGGAATTCTGTAAAATCCTTGAATTTTTTTGAACTTGGAAAAAAAGTTTGTTTGAATTTCCAGAATAGTGGAATGTGTTGAAGGTGGAATGGTTGGAATCGGTTGAAAAATGGGCAATTCATTTTGAATGGGGAAAATTTTCCCGGTAAACCTGGAATTCTTGGAAATCTGGGAATTGTTCCAGTTCAAAAAACTATTTTTGTTTTTTTCCTGATTAAGAGGAATGTTTTGATGGTGGAACGGTTGAAGTGGGTTTAAAAATGTGGGAGGAATAATCGCCAGAAAAAAGGGTGGAAATAGGGCTTTGTAAAACCAGGAATTCTGGAAAATCCCGGAATTTTTTTTAACTTGGAAAAAAAGTTTGTTTGAATGTCCAGAATAGTGGAACGTGTTGAAGGTGGAATGGTTGGAATCGGTTTAAAAATTGCCAATTTGTTTTGAATGGGGAAAAATGTCCCGGAAGACCTGGAATTCTGGGAAATCTGGGAATGTTTCCAGTTCAAAAAACTATGTAGTTTTTTTGTCCAGATTAAGAGGAATGTTTTGACGGTGGAACGGTTGAAGTGGGTTGAAAAATGTGGAAGGAGTAGTCGCCAGAAAAAAGGGTGGAAATAGGGCTTTGGCAAACCAGGAATTCTGGAAAATCCTGGAATTTTTTTTAACTTGGGGAAAAAAAGTTTGTTTGAATTTCCAGAATAGTGGAATGTGTTGAAGGTGGAATAGTTGGAATCGGTTGAAAAATGGCCAATTCATTTTGAATGGGGAAAAATGTCCCGGAAAACCTGGAATTCTGGGAAATCTGGGACTTTTTCCAGTTCGAAAAACTATTTAGTTTTTTTGTCCTGGTTAAGAGGAATGTTTTGACGGTGGAACGGTTGAAGTGGGTTGAAAAATGTGGAAGTAGTAGTCGCCAGAAAAAAGGGTGGAAATAGGGCTTTGGGAAACCAGGAATTCTGTAAAATCCTGGAATATTTTTGAACTTGGAAAAAAATTTTGTTTGAATTTCCAGAATAGTGGAATGTGTTGAAGGTGGAATGGTTGGAATCGGTTGAAAAATGGCCAATTCGTTTTTAATAGAGAAAATTTTCCCGGTAAACCTGGAATTCTGGGAATTTTTCCAGTTCAAAAAACTATTTTTGTTTTTGTCCTGATGAAGAGGAATGTTTTGATGGTGGAACGGTTGAAGTGGGTTGAAAAATGTGGAAGGAGTAGTCGCCAGAAAAAAGGGTGGAAATAAGGTTTTGGAATACCAGGAATTCTGGAAAATCCTGGAATTTTTTTTAACTTGGAAAAAAAGTTTGTTTGAATTTCCAGAATAGTGGAATGTGTTGAAGGTGGAATGGTTGGAATCGGTTGAAAAATGGCCAATTCATTTTGAATGGGGAAAAATGTCCCGGAAAACCTGGAATTCTGGGAAATCTGGGAATTTCTCCAGTTCAAAAAACTATTTAGTTTTTTGTCCTTATTAAGACGAATGTTTTGACGGTGGAACGGTTGAAATGGGTTGAAAAATGTGGAAATAGTAGTCGCCAGAAAAAAGGGTGGAAATAGGGCTTTGGGAAACCAGGAATTCTGTAAAATCCTGGAATTTTTTTGAACTTGTAAAAAAAGTGTGTTTGAATTTCCAGAATAGTGGAATGTGTTGAAGGTGGAATGGTTGGAATCGGTTGAAAAATGGCCAATTAATTTTGAATGGGGATAAAATGTCCCGGAAAACCTGGAATTCTGGGAAATCTGGGAATTTCTCCAGTTCAAAAAACTATTTAGTTTTTTGTCCTTATTAAGACGAATGTTTTGACGGTGGAACGGTTGAAGTGGGTTGAAAAACGTGGAAGGAGTAGTCACCAGAAAAAAGGGTGGAAATAGGGCTTTGGCAAACCAGGAATTCTGGAAAATCCTGGAATTTTTTTTAACTTGGGGAAAAAAAGTTTGTTTGAATTTCCAGAATAGTGGAATGTGTTGAAGGTGGAATGGTTGGAATCGGTTGAAAAATGGCCAATTCATTTTGAATGGGGAAACATTTCCCGGTAAACCTGGAATTCTGGGAAATCTGGGAATTTCTCCAGTTCAAAAAACTATTTAGTTTTTTGTCCTTATTAAGACGAATGTTTTGACGGTGGAACGGTTGAAGTGGGTTGAAAAATGTGGAAGTAGTAGTCGCCAGAAAAAAGGGTGGATATAGGGCTTTGGGAAACCAGGAATTCTGTAAAATCCTGGAATTTTTTTGGCCTTGGAAAAAAAGTTTGTTTGAATTTCCAGAATAGTGGAATGTGTTGAAGGTGGAATGGTTGGAATCGGTTAAAAATGGGCAATTCATTTTGAATGGGGAAAAATTTCCCAGTAAACCTCGAATTCTGGGAAATCTGGGAATTTTTCCAGTTCAAAAAACTATTTTTGTTTTTTTCCTGATTAAGAGGAATGTTTTGATGGTGGAACGGTTGAAGTGGGTTTAAAAATGTGGGAGGAATAATCGCCAGAAAAAAGGGTGGAAATAGGGCTTTGTAAAACCAGGAATTCTGGAAAATCCTGGAATTTTTTTGAACTTGGAAAAAAAGTTTGTTTGAATTTCCAGAATAGTGGAACGTGTTGAAGGTGGAATGGTTGGAATCGGTTTAAAAATTGCCAAATGATTTTGAATGGGAAAAATGTCCCGGGATACCTGGAATTTTGGGAAATCTGGGAATTTTTCCAGTTCAAAAAACTATGTAGTTTTTTGTCCAGATTAAAAGGAATGTTTTGGCGGTGGAACGGTTGAAGTGGGTTGAAAAATGTGGAAGTAATAGTCGCCAGAAAAAAGGGTGGAAATAGGGCTTTGTAAAACCAGGAATTCTGTAAAATCCTTGAATTTTTTTGAACTTGGAAAAAAAGTTTGTTTGAATTTCCAGAATAGTGGAATGTGTTGAAGGTGGAATGGTTGGAATCGGTTGAAAAATGGGCAATTCATTTTGAATGGGGAAAATTTTCCCGGTAAACCTGGAATTCTTGGAAATCTGGGAATTGTTCCAGTTCAAAAAACTATTTTTGTTTTTTTCCTGATTAAGAGGAATGTTTTGATGGTGGAACGGTTGAAGTGGGTTTAAAAATGTGGGAGGAATAATCGCCAGAAAAAAGGGTGGAAATAGGGCTTTGTAAAACCAGGAATTCTGGAAAATCCCGGAATTTTTTTTAACTTGGAAAAAAAGTTTGTTTGAATGTCCAGAATAGTGGAACGTGTTGAAGGTGGAATGGTTGGAATCGGTTTAAAAATTGCCAATTTGTTTTGAATGGGGAAAAATGTCCCGGAAGACCTGGAATTCTGGGAAATCTGGGAATGTTTCCAGTTCAAAAAACTATGTAGTTTTTTTGTCCAGATTAAGAGGAATGTTTTGACGGTGGAACGGTTGAAGTGGGTTGAAAAATGTGGAAGGAGTAGTCGCCAGAAAAAAGGGTGGAAATAGGGCTTTGGCAAACCAGGAATTCTGGAAAATCCTGGAATTTTTTTTAACTTGGGGAAAAAAAGTTTGTTTGAATTTCCAGAATAGTGGAATGTGTTGAAGGTGGAATAGTTGGAATCGGTTGAAAAATGGCCAATTCATTTTGAATGGGGAAAAATGTCCCGGAAAACCTGGAATTCTGGGAAATCTGGGACTTTTTCCAGTTCGAAAAACTATTTAGTTTTTTTGTCCTGGTTAAGAGGAATGTTTTGACGGTGGAACGGTTGAAGTGGGTTGAAAAATGTGGAAGTAGTAGTCGCCAGAAAAAAGGGTGGAAATAGGGCTTTGGGAAACCAGGAATTCTGTAAAATCCTGGAATATTTTTGAACTTGGAAAAAAATTTTGTTTGAATTTCCAGAATAGTGGAATGTGTTGAAGGTGGAATGGTTGGAATCGGTTGAAAAATGGCCAATTCGTTTTTAATAGAGAAAATTTTCCCGGTAAACCTGGAATTCTGGGAATTTTTCCAGTTCAAAAAACTATTTTTGTTTTTGTCCTGATGAAGAGGAATGTTTTGATGGTGGAACGGTTGAAGTGGGTTGAAAAATGTGGAAGGAGTAGTCGCCAGAAAAAAGGGTGGAAATAAGGTTTTGGAATACCAGGAATTCTGGAAAATCCTGGAATTTTTTTTAACTTGGAAAAAAAGTTTGTTTGAATTTCCAGAATAGTGGAATGTGTTGAAGGTGGAATGGTTGGAATCGGTTGAAAAATGGCCAATTCATTTTGAATGGGGAAAAATGTCCCGGAAAACCTGGAATTCTGGGAAATCTGGGAATTTCTCCAGTTCAAAAAACTATTTAGTTTTTTGTCCTTATTAAGACGAATGTTTTGACGGTGGAATGGTTGAAATGGGTTGAAAAATGTGGAAATAGTAGTCGCCAGAAAAAAGGGTGGAAATAGGGCTTTGGGAAACCAGGAATTCTGTAAAATCCTGGAATTTTTTTGAACTTGTAAAAAAAGTGTGTTTGAATTTCCAGAATAGTGGAATGTGTTGAAGGTGGAATGGTTGGAATCGGTTGAAAAATGGCCAATTAATTTTGAATGGGGATAAAATGTCCCGGAAAACCTGGAATTCTGGGAAATCTGGGAATTTCTCCAGTTCAAAAAACTATTTAGTTTTTTGTCCTTATTAAGACGAATGTTTTGACGGTGGAACGGTTGAAGTGGGTTGAAAAACGTGGAAGGAGTAGTCACCAGAAAAAAGGGTGGAAATAGGGCTTTGGCAAACCAGGAATTCTGGAAAATCCTGGAATTTTTTTCAACTTGGGGAAAAAAAGTTTGTTTGAATTTCCAGAATAGTGGAATGTGTTGAAGGTGGAATGGTTGGAATCGGTTGAAAAATGGCCAATTCATTTTGAATGGGGAAAAATGTCCCGGAAAACCTGGAATTCTGGGAAATCTGGGACTTTTTCCAGTTCAAAAAACTATTTAGTTTTTTTGTCCTGGTTAAGAGGAATGTTTTGACGGTGGAACGGTTGAAGTGGGTTGAAAAATGTGGAAGTAGTAGTCGCCAGAAAAAAGGGTGGAAATAGGGCTTTGGGAAACCAGGAATTCTGTAAAATCCTGGAATATTTTTGAACTTGGAAAAAAAGTTTGTTTGAATTTCCAGAATAGTGGAATGTGTTGAAGGTGGAATGGTTGGAATCGGTTGAAAAATGGCCAATTCATTTTGAATGGGGAAAATTTTCCCGGTAAACCTGGAATTCTGGGAAATCTGGGAATTTTTCCAGTTCAAAAAACTATTTTTGTTTTTGTCCTGATTAAGAGGAATGTTTTGACGGTGGAACGGTTGAAGTGGGTTGAAAAATGTGGAAGGAGTAGTCGCCAGAAAAAAGGGTGGAAATAAGGTTTTGGAATACCAGGAATTCTGGAAAATCCTGGAATTTTTTTTAACTTGGAAAAAAAGTTTGTTTGAATTTCCAGAATAGTGGAATGTGTTGAAGGTGGAATGGTTGGAATCGGTTGAAAAATGGCCAATTCATTTTGAATGGGGAAAAATGTCCCGGAAAACCTGGAATTCTGGGAAATCTGGGAATTTCTCCAGTTCAAAAAACTATTTAGTTTTTTTGTCCTTATTAAGACGAATGTTTTGACGGTGGAACGGTTGAAGTGGGTTGAAAAATGTGGAAGTAGTAGTCGCCAGAAAAAAGGGTGGAAATAGGGCTTAGGGAAACCAGGTATTCTGTAAAATCCTGGAATTTTTTGGGATTTGGAAAAAAAGTTTGTTTGAATTTCCAGAATAGTGGAATGTGTTGAAGGTGGAATGGTTGGAATCGGTTGAAAAATGGCCAATTCATTTTGAATGGGGAAAATTTTCCCGGTAAACCTGGAATTCTGGGAAATCTGGGAATTTTTCCAGTTCAAAAAACTATTTTTGTTTTTTTCCTGATTAAGAGGAATGTTTTGATGGTGGAACGGTTGAAGTGGGTTTAAAAATGTGGGAGGAATAATCGCCAGAAAAAAGGGTGGAAATAGGGCTTTGGCAAACCAGGAATTCTGGAAAATCCTGGAAATTTTTTTCACTTGGGGAAAAAAAGTTTGTTTGAATTTCCAGAATAGTGGAATGTGTTGAAGGTGGAATGGTTGGAATCGGTTAAAAATGGGCAATTCATTTTGAATGGGGAAAAATTTCCCGGTAAACCTGGAATTCTGGGAAATCTGGGAATTTTTCCAGTTCAAAAAACTATTTTTGTTTTTTTCCTGATTAAGAGGAATGTTTTGATGGTGGAACAGTTGAAGTGGGTTTAAAAATGTGGGAGGAATAATCGCCAGAAAAAAGGGTGGAAATAGGGCTTTGTAAAACCAGGAATTCTGGAAAATCCTGGATTTTTTTTTTTACTTGGGGAAAAAAAGGTAGTTTGAATTTCCAGAATAGTGGAATGTGTTGAAGGTGGAATGGTTGGAATCGGTTGAAAAATGGCCAATTAATTTTGAATGGGGAAAAAATGTCCCGGAAAACATAGAATTCTGGGAAATATGGGAATTTCTCCAGTTCAAAAAACTATTTAGTTTTTTGTCCTTATTAAGACGAATGTTTTGACGGTGGAACGGTTGAAGTGGGTTTAAATATGTGGAAGTAGTAGTCGCCAGAAAAAAGGGTGGAAATAGGGCTTTGGGAAACCAGGAATTCTGTAAAATCCTGGAATTTTTTTGAACTTGGAAAAAAAGTTTGTTTGAATTTCCAGAATAGTGGAATGTGTTGAAGGTGGAATGGTTGGAATCGGTTGAAAAATGGCCAATTCATTTTGAATGGGGAAAAAATTCCCGGTAAACCTGGAATTCTGGGAAATCTGGGAATTTTTCCCGTTCAAAAAACTATTTTTGTTTTTTTCCCGATTAAGAGGAATGTTTTGATGGTGGAACGGTTGAAGTGGGTTTAAAAATGTGGGAGGAATAATCGCCAGAAAAAAGGGTGGAAATAGGGCTTTGTAAAACCAGGAATTCTGGAAAATCCTGGAATTTTTTTGAACTTGGAAAAAAAGTTTGTTTGAATTTCCAGAATAGTGGAATGTGTTGAAGGTGGAATGGTTGGAATCGGTTGAAAAATGGCCAATTCATTTTGAATGGGGAAAAATGTCCCGGAAAACCTGGAATTCTGGGAAATCTGGGAATTTTTGGAATTTGTCAAGGGATAGCCCGCGATTCCCGAATAGGCTGAACAGTTTGAAGTTGGAACGCTTTGAATCGGGTGAAAAATGCGGAAGGTAGAGCGCGGCAAAATCTGGAAAAGAAGAAGAAGTTGAATAATGAATACATGCATTTTGGAAGCCTTGGATCATTCACACAATGAACTGTCACCGGCTCCGAGGCGATGCAGCAGCTCAACATGTCAATACAGCAGCGAGGGCTCGTTAGCTGTCTGTCATCAATGGCTCTTTTATTTAGTGTCGCGGCACAATGACTGAACTTGGGACTATTTGTTCCTGAAACACACAAACGTCGACTGCTTGTTGACATATCCGGAACAACTATTACATTTCATGGTGATGTGGGACGCCGCCAAGGAGGGAAATAGTCGCTGCTGAGTCACAAACGTGAGCCGACCGCCTCCGTTTTGGAGCGCGTTGAAGATGAAATTGTCACGCTAACCTTTACTAGCGCTGGAAGAGGAGGATGACTTCACCTTCAGCACTAACTGGCGCAGACAGGAGAGGAGGAGGAGGAGGAGGAGGAGGAGGAGGAGGAGGAGGAGGAGGAGGGTCGCCATGGGCAGGATTTTACACCCCGCCTCCAATCCTAACAAGTTCCCTTACGTGACCCACACACACACACACACACACACAACACACACACACACACACACACCTTCTTGTATTTCTTACCTTCTTGAGACGTGAGAAAAATGCCTCCCTCTTTAGGACCACCTTTTCTAGATATATAAAGATGTGTATTTACAACATTAATAATATATACATACTATGCACATATAAAAAAAGCTTGTTGTGAAAAATGAGTTGGAATTTCAAAAGAAAAAGGTCACCATTTCACAAGAAAAACTCGGAATTTTGGCAGTATTATAATAAAAGTCGTCATTTTACTCAACGCAAGTCAAAATTTCACAAGAGAAGCTGAACATTTGTGCAATATTATGATAAAAGTTGGAATTTTACTCAATAACAGTCGCAGTTTTACAAGGAAAAGCTTAAAGTGTTGGCAATTTTATGAAAAGAGTCGTCATTTTACTCGACAAAAGTCACAAATTTGTAAGAACACTTTCAAATGTTGGCAATATTTTAATAATAATCGGAATTTTACTTGGCAAAATGATGACAAAAGACATAATTTTACTCAAAAAATGTCACTGTTTTACAAGAACGACAAAAAAATGGGCAATATTGTGATCAAAGTCAGAATTTTATATGACAAATGTCGCCATTTTGCATTAAAAAGTAATAATTTTACATTAAAAATAATTATTTTACGAGAAAATATTGCAGTATTACAGAAACAGAAAGAATATGAGAAATTGTTCCCAATTTTATTTTTAAAAAAAAAAGTCGACACATTCTGAGAAAAAGGCTGCTTTTATTTATTAATTTTTTAGAATTTTTTGTTTGTAATTGGTTTTTAGTCATCTTGAGACATGAGAAAAATGCCTCCCTCTTTAGGACCACCTTTTCTAGATATATAAAGATGTGTATTTACAACATTAATAATATATACATACTATGCATCACAATTTCACAAGAAAAACTTAGAATGTTGGCAGTATTATAATAAAAGTCGTCATTTTACTCAACACAAGTCAACATTTTACAAGAGAAACTGAACATTTGTGCAATATTATGATAAAAGTTGGAATTTTACTCGACAAAAGTCCAAATTTTATAAGAAAACTTTAAAATGTTGGTAACATTATAATAATAACCTGAATTTTACTTGGCAAAATGATGACAAAAGACATAATTTTACTCAAAAAATGTCACTGTTTTACAAGAACAACAAAAAAATGGGCAATATTGTGATAAAAGTCAGAATTTTATATGACAAATGTCACCATTTTGCACTAAAAAGTAATAATTTTACATTAAAAATAATAATTTTACGTGAAAATATTGCAATATTACAGAAACAGAAAGAATATGAGAAATTGTTCCCAATTTTATAAAAAAAAAAAAAAGTTGACACATTGTGAGAAAAAGGCTGCTTTTAGTATTTTTATTTATTTATTTTTTTGAATTTTTTGTTTGTAATTGGTTTTTAGTCATCTTGAGACGTGAGAAAAATGCCTCCCTCTTTAGGACCACCTTTTCTAGATATATAAAGATGTGTATTTACAACATTAATAATATATACATACTATGCATCACAATTTCACAAGAAAAACTTAGAATGTTGGCAGTATTATAATAAAAGTCGTCATTTTACTCAACAGAAGTCAACATTTTACAAGAGAAACTGAACATTTGTGCAATATTATGATAAAAGTTGGAATTTTACACAATAACAGTCGCAGTTTTACAAGAAAAAGCTTAAAATGTTGGCAATTTTATGAAAAGAGTCGTCATTTTACTCGACAAAAGTCACAAATTTGTAAGAACACTTTCAAATGTTGGCAATATTTTAATAATAATCGGAATTTTACTTGGCAAAATGATGACAAAAGTCATAATTTTACTCAAAAAATGTCACAGTTTTACAAGAACAACAAAAAAATGGGCAATATTGTGATAAAAGTCAGAATTTTATATGACAAATGTCGCCATTTTGCATTAAAAAGTAATAATTTTACATTAAAAATAATTATTTTACGAGAAAATATTGCAGTATTACAGAAACAGAAAGAATATGAGAAATTGTTCCCAATTTTATTTTAAAAAAAAAAAGTCGACACATTGTGAGAAAAAGGCTGCTTTTAGTTCTTTTTTTTGATTTTTTTTTTGAATTTTTTGTTTGTAATTGGTTTTTAGTCATCTTGAGACGTGAGAAAAATGCCTCCCTCTTTAGGACCACCTTTTCTAGATATATAAAGATGTGTATTTACAACATTAATAATATATACATACTATGCATCACAATTTCACAAGAAAAACTTAGAATGTTGGCAGTATTATAATAAAAGTCGTCATTTTACTCAACAGAAGTCAACATTTTACAAGAGAAACTGAACATTTGTGCAATATTAGGATAAAAGTTGGAATTTTACTCGACAAAAGTCCAAATGTTATAAGAAAACTTTAAAATGTTGGTAACATTATAATAATAATCTGAATTTTACTTGGCAAAATGATGACAAAAGACATAATTTTACTCAAAAGTCACTGTTTTACAAGAACGACAAAAAAATGGGCAATATTGTGATAAAAGTCAGAAATTTATATGACAAATGTCACCATTTTGCACTAAAAAGTAATAATTTTACATTAAAAATAATAATTTTACGTGAAAATATTGCAATATTACAGAAACAGAAAGAATATGAGAAATTGTTCCCAATTTTATAAAAAAAAAAAAAGTTGACACATTGTGAGAAAAAGGCTGCTTTTAGTTCTTTTATTTATTTATTTTTTTGAATTTTTTGTTTGTAATTGGTTTTTGGTCATCTTGAGACGTGAGAAAAATGCCTCCCTCTTTAGGACCACCTTTTCTAGATATATAAAGAAGTGTATTTACAACATTAATAATATATACATACTATGCATCACAATTTCACAACAAAAACTTAGAATGTTGGCAGTATTATAATAAAAGTCGTCATTTTACTCAACACAAGTCAACATTTTACAAGAGAAACTGAACATTTGTGCAATATTATGATAAAAGTTGGAATTTTACTCAATAACAGTCGCAGTTTTACAAGAAAAGCTTAAAATGTTGGCAATTTTATGAAAAGAGTCGTCATTTTACTCGGCAAAAGTCACAATTTTGTAAGAAAACTTTAAAATGTTGGCAATATTATAATAATAATCGGAATTTTACTTGGCAAAATGATGACAAAAGTCATCATTTTACTCAAAAAAATGTCCGTTTTACAAGAACAACAAAAAAAATTGGCAATATTGTGATAAAAGTCAGAATTTTATATGACAAATGTCTACATTTTGCATTACAAAGTAATAATTTTACATTAAAAATAATTATTTTACGAGAAAATATTGCAATATTACAGAAACAGAAAGAATATGAGAAATTGTTCCCAATTTTATTTAAAAAAAAAATTCGACACATTGTGAGAAAAAGGCTGCTTTTAGTTACTTTATTTATTTTTTTGAATTTTTTTGTTTGTAATTGGTTTTTAGTCTTCATTATTTACTTCATGTTTTGCAATTTTATGATAAAAGTTGGAATTTTACTCAATAACAGTCGCAGTTTTACAAGGAAAGCTTAAAATGTTGGCAATTTTATGAAAAGAGTCGTCATTTTACTCGACAAGTCACACTTTTGTAAGAATACTTCAAATTGTTGGCAATATTTTAATATTAATCGGAATTTTACTTGGCAAAATGATGACAAAAGTAATCATTTTACTCAAAAAAATGTCACTGTTTTACAACACCAATTAAAAAAATAGGCAATATTGTGATAAAAGTCCGAATTTTGTATGACAAATGTCACCATTTTGCATTAAAAAGTAATAATTTTACATTAAAAATAATTATTTTGCGAGAAAATATTGCAATGTTACAAAAACAAAAAGAATATGAGAAATTGTTCCCAATTTTATAAGAAAAAAGTCGACACATTGTGAGAAAAATACTGATTTTAGTTCATTTATTTAAAAAAAATTGTAATTGGTTTTTAATCTTCATTATTTACTTCGTTATTACAGTATGTCTCTATACACATATTTATTTATTTTTTTTTATAATTTTTGGCCAAAACGGTCAAATTTCAATTTCTTGCACACACTTGTTATTTCATATGTTGACCAGAGGGGAAGCACTTTTAAAAGCGACACACAGTCAATTTGAAAAATCCCTCCTTTTTGGGACCACCCTCATTTTGATGGATGTCACCCCCAGGGGTCTAATTTTAGTTTTTAGTAACGTGCTTAAGTCTGATGACAAAGAAGTCAGGGACCACAGATGGCCCCTGTGCCACACTTTGGACAACCCAGCTGTAGAAGCTAACTGTTAATGGCCACTATAGTCTTAGTAGCGTCGTGTATTTGTTCATCCTATGCTCACATATGGCTTGTCTTACGTCAGCACAGGAAGTGGTCAAATCAGCCGTTGAAATCCTGACTTTGGAGCAATGTTCACGGACTCTAGTATTTGGCTCTCTATTAGATGCAATGGTTTTCCGTATTGGGACCATGATTTATGTACTAACTTGTAGAAATACAAGAACACACACACACTTACACACCCCTGACCCTCTCCCCGCTGTGCCCCCCCCCCCCCCAGATGAGTTCGTGCAGCAGCCGGGCGTTGACCATCCTGTCCACGGTGTTCGGGGCCTGCGGGTTGCTGCTGGTGGGCGTGGCCGTGTCCACAGACTACTGGCTCATCATGGTGGAGGGAGTCATCCTGCAGCAGAACCAGACAATGGAGGTCAAGATGGCTCTGCACTCGGGCCTCTGGAGGGTTTGCTTCGTCGCCGGTAGGATGATAGTGTTGTTGTTTTGCTTTTTTACAACATTTTACGGTAAATGGAAAAACCCTACCACTGTTTTTTTGGGAGCGGTTTTTACGGAAAAAGCCGGCAGCTTAGTTGCCGGAATTTTTAAAATTCAGTACAAGTTATTTTTTTTATTCTGCCGACTTCGCTGCCAGTTTTTCTACCGTAAAAACAAATGTACCCTCTTTCCATTTACAGTAATACACCGTTAAAAACAACAACCCTACATTTTTACAGTCAAAAACTGGCAGCTCGGTCAACAGAACTTTAACGCAAAAAAACAGTAGAAGTTTTTTTCAATTAATTTACAGTAATATGCTGTAAAGAACAACGTAAAATGTATTGTCATTTTTATTAATTTGATGGGTAGTTAAGTATTTTTATGTAGACAAACAAATGTTTGGAAAGTATGATAATATACTATATGATATAATAATATAATATAATAATATATATAATAATATATAATATTAATAATAATAATGTAATAGTATACATAATATATATAATATAATAATAATAATACATTTTTTCAACTAATTTACAGTAATATGCTGTAAAGAACAACATAAAATATATTGTCATTTTTATCAATTTGATGGGTAGTTAAGTATTTTTATGTAGACAAACAAATGTTTGGAAAGTATGATAATATACTGTATAATATAATAATATAATATATAATATTATACTATACATAATATATATAATAATAATAATAATATAATATACATAATATATATAATATATAGTATAATAATAATAATAATAATACAATATATATAATATAATATATAATATAATAATAATAATACATTTTTTCAACTAATTTACAGTAATATGCTGTAAAGAACAATGTAAAATGTATTGTCATTTTTATCAATTTGATGGGTAGTTAAGTATTTTTATGTAGACAAACAAATGCTTGGAAAGTATGATAATATACTATATAATATATAATATTATATTATACAGAATAATAATAATAATAATATCATATACATAATATATAATATATAATATAATGATAATAATAATATAATATATATAATATAATATATAATATAATAATAATAATAATATACATAATATATAATATAATAATAAAAGTAATAATAATAATATATACATAATAAATATAATATATAATATAATAATAATATACATAATATATATAATAATAATAATAATAATATACATAATATACATAATATAATAATAATAATAATAATATAGTAATATAATTTATATAATATACGGTATATAATATACTATAATATATTTGATGCAATATTGGATAATATTAAAGTTTAAAAGGGACGCAATTTCAAGCAGTACATATATTATTTCCTGTCAAAATGACAAAAATCCATTACATTTAGTGAGAAAATATGAAGTACTTTATTGACACGTATCATTTCCAGGTGTTTGCGGGCCAGATAAAAAATGATGTCGCGGGCCAGATGTGGCCCCCGGGCTTTGAGTTTGACACCTCTGGTTTAAATAGTCACAGCTGTGGTCAATCAATTTGTTCTAATAAATCGAGAACAACTTCAAAATGAAAGTGCACAAATATTAAGACGAAATGTGAAAATTGTAGAAACTAAATCAAAGACTCCGCACAGTATCATAGGATAATAAAATCATAAAAAAGGTGTGGACAACCATTTTATTAACTGCACTTTTTGCCGCGCACCTCTTTATTTTTTTAAAAAAAATTTATTACGTTTTTTTGGGGAGAGTGCGTGTTTTTTTCCCTGTATAATCTTTATTTACATACCTTAATTGTTTCCATGTAACGCGGCAGTAAAACGGCTGATCGAGCAAAACAGAAGTCATGGCCATGGACCCACGAGCTGCCAATCAGCTAAACAGACTCGATAACGCCGCGGTGACGTTTTGGTGAATTCCCTGAGGAATTTGCGAAACTGAAACAATACAAAACAAGTTGCCATTGTAAGTTAGCTGATGCTAACGACGCCGGCTTGATCACATGACGATGGCACGTACAAATGTGCATGAAAACACTCCTACAGACGTCACACGTGGGGACGGTTTAGTGGGAAATAATTCATTTTGGTTATATTTTAAAAATGACAAACGTTGCTTGGAGTGATGAACGAAGAATCCGCGCCAGTTGAAACGCTACGGACAGTTAGAAGACGGGACGGCACTTCTACTTCCGGTTGAAGGCTCAAGTCGAAACAGAAGAGCACCGCATCGGACTTTTATCACAATGTTGCCAATTTTTTTGTTGTTCTTGTAAAATAGTGACATTTTTTGGATAAAAATAATGACTTTTGTTATAATTTTGCCAAGTAAAATTCCCATTATTATTATAATATTGCCAACATTTTAAAGTTTTCTTATAAAATTGTAACTTTTTTCAAGTAAAATTACGACTCTTTTCATAAAATTTACCACATTTTGCTTGTTTTTATATTTTTAAACTATTTGCATTATGGCCGCCAGCGAAGAAAAATCCATAAATTCGCCGCAGGGTTTCAAGCAATTTACAGTAATTGGAATATACAGTGAATGATATTTGCTAACTCTTATTTTGATCTTTTTATTTAAATGCAGTGACTTTATGACTCCAGCAGATGGCGCCATTAGACAACAACACGGTACCAGGGCAGTGTCAGTACAGCCATTGAGTGTGTCACACACTCGCTGATGCGTCAATAACAAAACATCTTATTCCTCCCTGCCAATCATGAACAAAAGACATCATGAAAATTACATAGAATTAAATCTATTGTAATAGTTATAATAGTAATAATATATTTTATTTGTAAAAGCACTTTACATTGAACAAACAACCTCAAAGTGCTACAGTGCATTTAAAAAATAACAACGCTACAACCACAAATAGCTGCCCCCAACGAGTAAAATAAATAGTAAAATAAAATAAAAACTACAACAGCCTAATAGCTAGAACTAGCACACATATATATATCTAACAAAATTTGTTTTTGGTTTTTTTTAAGGGTTTTTAAGCCTTTTTTAAAAGCATTCACAGTCTGTGGTGCCCTCAGGTGGTCAGGGAGAGCGTTCCACAGACTGGGAGCGGTGGGGCAAAAGGCCCGGTCTCCCATAGTTCGGAGTTAGTAGGTTAGTATTATTGAAATACATGATATTGCTTAAAAATAAAACCAAAATACTTAAGTACAAAAACGACTTACAATGTACAACAAAAAGTATTTCAGTGTTGTTTTCTCAAAAAAACAAAAAAAAATATTTGTGTCTGTATTATTAAATAAAAATGTACTTACTCTTTTGGTTTTATTCTCATAAAATGATTTTTTTTTTCTTGTAAAATTTATTTTTGCAATTTGTCTCTGTGTGACATATTAACTTTAATCTAATAATAATTATGACTTTATTCTTGCAATACAACTTAATTCTAGTCAAACTCAAACCTTTTTCTCTAAACATTGATGATAAAAGTGCAACTTTATTCTTGTAATTTAAAATGTTTTTTTATCCGCTTTACCATCACACAATGTTCTGCTTTTTTTATTTTTTACTATTTTTAGTTTATATTCATAATTCTTGAATAAATAGCCTTTATTCTCATTATAATGTGTATTTGTACTTAATATTTTGAGCAAAATGATGGCTTTATTTTAATAATCATGACTTTATTGTATATATTATTGTCATTATTTTGCTCATAGGGTTAGGTGTTCAAAATAGCTAAAAACAATAAATGTGCCACACAATGTTGACTTAATTATTGCAGTATTTCTGCTTTTTTTTTTTTTTTTTTTACTATTTTTAGTTTAAATTCATAATTCTTGAATAAATAGCCTTTATTCTCATTAAATTGTGTATTTGTCTTTAATATTTTGAGCAAAATGATGGCTTTATTATAATAATCATGACTTTATTGTATATATTATTGTCATTATTTTGCTCATAGGGGCTAAGGTTAGTGGTTAAAATAGCTAAAAACAAC
>NC_084741.1:13235614-13250614 GCF_033978785.1 Entelurus aequoreus
AACTCTGCTATGCAAAGCCAAAGCCATTTATCAACAACACCCAGAAACGGCAGGACTAGACCTTGAACACACACATCAAAGTCCAGGACTAGACCTTGAAAACACACATCAGAGTCCAGGACTAGACCTTGAACACACGCATCAGAGTTCAGGACTAGGACAAGGGACACACACACACCAGAGTCCAGGACTAGACCTTGAACACACACATCAGAGTCCAGGACTAGACCTTGAACACACACATCAGAGTCCAGGGCTAGACCTTGAACACACACTACAGAGTCCAGGACTAGACATTGAACACACAAATCAGAGTCCAGGACTAGACCTTAAACACACACATCAGAGTCCAGGGCTAGACCTTGAACACACACATCAGAGTCCAGGACTAGACAAAGGGACACACACATCAGAATCCAGGACTACACCTTGAACACACACATAAGAGTCCAGGACTACACGTTGAACACACACATCAGAGTCCAGGACTAGACCAAGGGACACACACATCAGAGTCTAGGACTAGACCTTGAACACACACGTCAGAGTCCAGGGCTAGACCTTGAACACACACTTTAGAATCCAGGACTACATCTTGAACACACACATAAGAGTCCAGGACTACACCTTGAACACACACATCAGAGTCCAGGACTAGACCAAGGGACACACACATCAGAGTTTAGGACTAGACCTTGAACACACACATCAGAGTCCAGGACTAGACCAAGGGACACACACATCAGAGTCCAGGACTAGACCAAGGGACACACACATCAGAGTCCAGGACTAGACCAAGGGACACACACATCAGAGTCAGGACTAGACCTTGAACACACACATCAGAGTCCAGGACTAGACCTTAAACAAACACATCAGAGTCCAGAGCTAGACCTTGAACACACACATCAGAGTCCAGGACTAGACCTTGAACACACACATCAGAGTCCAGGACTAGACCTTGAACACACGCATCAGAGTCCAGGACTAGACCTTGAACACACGCATCAGAGTCCAGGACTAGACTAAGGGACACACACATCAGAGTCCAGGACTAGACCTTGAACACATACATCAGAGTCCAGGACTATACCAAGGGACACACACATCAGAGTCCAGGACTAGACCAAGGGACACACACATCAGAGTCCAGGACTAGACCAATGGACACACACATCAGAGTCCAGGACTAGACCAAGGGACACACACATCAGAGTTTAGGACTAGACCTTGAACACACACATCAGAGTCCAGGACTAGACCAATGGACACACACATCAGAGTCCAGGACTAGACCAAGGGACACCCACATCAGAGTCCAGGACTAGTAGACTAAATAAATACATAAATGCACTGTAGGCAGCCTCACCCCTCACTGCTGGGTGTAGTGCAGGTGTTTGACCAGCAGGGGGTGGTGGTGGTCACATCAGAAGTGTGCTTCACACCACAGGACCATGGTGATAGTATCTATTGCGTAACACCGCTTATGTAACCTTTGTTGTCATGTGCAGATAAAGAAGGCCTTCTCAGTGTTGAGGTGACCGTGTGGGGGTGATAAAGTCTTACATCCCTCAAAAAGAGGTGCTGCTAAAACATGCATGAACATATCATGTAGCAACAATAACGTGCAGTCTCCTTCCAGCTGCTTCTCCATATTTTCATGGATACATGTCATGCGTCAAAGATATTACTTTAACATCCTCGGCCGGCGTTATGGACTCATTGGGTATGGCGCAGGCGAGCAGCGCTTCACCAAAGTTAGCATAGTTCTAAAAGTGGCTAAGCTACAGAAAATGCTACTCGTTACATGTGCGTATAAGTATATATGTACATATGTATGTATATATGAGTATATGTGTATATATGGGTGTATATATGTACATATATATGTATATATGAGTATACGTGTATATATGTACATATATATGTATATATGAGTATGCGTGTATATATGTATGTATATACAGGTATGTACATAAATGTTTATATGTGTACGTATATATATATGTGTGTATATATGTACATATATATGTATATATGAGTATATACTGTGTGTATATGTACATAAATGTTTATGTGTGTTTATACGTGTATATATGTATATATGAGTATATGCTGTGTGTATATATGTACATATATGAGTATGTGTGTATATAAGTACATACATTTATAAATGTGTTCATATGTGTATATATGTACATATATATGTATATATGAGTATGTACTGTGTGTGTATATATATGTACATATATGAGTATTATGTGTGTATATTTTTACATAAATGTATATATGTGTGTTTATGTGTATATATGAGTGTGTATATATATGTACATATATGAGTATTATGTGTGTATATTTTTACATAAATGTATATATGTGTGTTTATGTGTATATATGAGTGTGTATATATATGTACATATATGAGTATTATGTGTGTATATTTTTACATAAATGTATATGTGTGTTTATGTGTATATATGAGTGTATATATGTACATATATGAGTATTATGTGTGTATATTTTTGCATAAATGTATATATGTGTGTTTATATGTGTATATATGAGTGTATATATGTACATATATATGTATATATGAGTATATACTGTGTGTGTATATATGTGCATATATGAGTATATGTGTGTATATATGTACTTAAATGTATGTGTGTTTACATGTGTATATATGTGTGTATATATGTACATATGTATGTGTATATGAGTATACACTGTATGTATATGTACATACATGTATACGTGTTTTTATATGTGTATATATGTACATATATGTATATATGAGTATATACTGTGTGTATATGTACATAAATGTATATATGTGTGTTTACATGTGTATATATGTGTGTATATATATATATGAGTATATACTGTGTGTGTGTATATATGTACATATATGAGTATGTGTGTGTATATATGTACATAAATGTATATGTGTGTTTACATGTGTATATATGCGTGTATATATGTATATATGAGTATATACTGTGTGTATATGTACATAAATGTATATATGTGTGTTTACATGTGTATATATGTGTATATATGTATATATGAGTATATACTGTGTGTGTATATATGTACATATATGAGTACTATGTGTGTATATATTTACATAAATGTATATATGTGTTTATATGTGTATATATGAGTATATGTACATATATATGTATATATGAGTATATACTGTGTGTGTATATGTGTACATATATGAGTATATGTGTGTATATATGTACATAAATGTATATGTGTGTTTGCATGTGTATATATGTGTGTATATATGTATATATATATGTATATATGAGTATACACTGTATGTATATGTACATACATGTATATATGTGTGCTTATGTGTATATATGTGTGTATATATGTACATATATGTATATATGAGTATATACTGTGTGTATATGTACATAAATATATATATGTGTGTTTACATGTGTATATATGTGTATATATGTATATATGAGTATATACTGTGTGTGTATATATGTACATATATGAGTATATGTGTGTATATAAGTACATAAATGTATATACGTGTGTATATATGTACATATATGAGTATGTGTGTTTATGTGTGTGTATATATATATATATATATATATATATATATATATATATATATATATATATATATATATATATATATATATATATATATATATATATATATATATATATATATATATATATATATATATATATATATATATAAAACCATAAATGCCATAAAATCCTAACTAATTATAAACATATACATGAGTGAAAAATGCATCAATAATCAGAATTGTGAGCTAGCCAAAGAGTCCCGATCATTCATGAGTGCGTACAGTTTCATGAAACGACGTAACACGTAGTAATAAAGTTCATGACATCACTAAAAAGTGCATGTTTGTGGACAAAGATGTTGTTGCAGCGTGATGCTGACAGCAGCACTTCCTCATCAGCAGCACAAACACATCATGGCTGCGGCGTTCTTGGCGTGCACGCCGCATGTGGGCGCCGTCCTTTCCCAGGGAAGCTTCCTGGAAGTGGCCTTTTAATGTTGCATGTGTCGCCTGCAGCTCTTTTACTTCACTAAACGCTTTTTTTCCCCCCTGCAAATGCATGATTCATTTGCAGGCTTCTTCAGGTTGGCGTTTCATTCATTTCCTGTTTCAAGCTAAAACAGGAAGTGCTATTTTAACATAAACCGACCCAATGTCAAACACAATCCGCTCAACCACGGGAAATTTCCAGGGTCAAACACTGCAGTTTTCCAAAGCAAAAATATCTGATGAAAACAATCAAAAGTAAGACTAGTTTGAAGTCCACCTTTCAAAATGCTGTTAGCTCTATGCTAATTTAAATGGGATATGCCATATACATGCTACTGATTAGCATTATTGATATTGCGAGGCGATTTCAACACCTAAAAATGTGGCAATGAAAACTACAACGAAGATGAATGTTACAATTAAAACCCAGCTGGTGCGTAATAAGTACAATACTTACAGTATTAACACTTTGTAGGACTCAACGAAAGACACAAGTGGCACTTTTTAACTTAAAGGCAAACACTACTTCCTGACTGCGGTAAGACAACCAGGACAAACTGAAATGAAAAGATAGTTGCAAATGATACTCAGAAGTGTAAATTTTTGTAAACAAAGAATAATTAACACACAAACATAACAACAATGAGTACACTCCAAGGTGATGACCGCCACTAGGGGGCATGATTGACATATACTGTACATTGCTGCTGACCACCACTAGGGGGCATGATTGACATATACTGTACATTGCTGCTGACCGCCACTAGGGGGCATGATTGACATATACTGTACATTGCTGCTGACCACCACTAGGGGGCGTGATTGACATATACTGTACATTGCTGCTGACCACCACTAGGGGGCATGATTGACATATACTGTACATTGCTGCTGACCGTCACTAGGGGGCATGATTGACATATACTGTACATTGCTGCTGACCACCACTAGGGTGTATGATTGACATATACTGTACATTGCTGCTGACCACCACTAGGGTGTATGATTGACATATACTGTACATTGCTGCTGACCGCCACTAGGGGGCATGATTGACATATACTGTACATTGCTGCTGACCACCACTAGGGGGCGTGATTGACATATACTGTACATTGCTGCTGACCACCACTAGGGGGCATGATTGACATATACTGTACATTGCTGCTGACCACCACTAGGGGGCATGATTGACATATACTGTACATTGCTGCTGACCGCCACTAGGGGGCATGATTGACATATAGTGTACATTGCTGCTGACCACCACTAGGGGGCATGATTGACATATACTGTACATTGCTGCTGACCACCACTAGGGTGTATGATTGACATATACTGTACATTGCTGCTGACCGCCACTAGGGGGCATGATTGACATACACTGTACATTGCTGCTGACTGCCACTAGGGGGCATGATTGACATATACTGTACATTGCTGCTGACCGCCACTAGGGGGCATGATTGACATATAGTGTACATTGTGAGGTGTGTGTGGTTGTGGTTGATGCAGGCCTGAGTCTGGTGGTGGGCTTGGTGCTCTACATCTCCAGCATCAACGACGAGGTGATGAACCGACCCAGAGAACCCGAGCAGTTCTTCAACTACCACTATGGCTGGTCCTTCGCCTTCGCCGCCTCCTCCTTCCTGCTCAAAGAGGTCAGTCCTTGTGTGCAGTTATTATTGTTACATTTACTGTACATCATTGTGTGTGTTGTAACATATACTGTAAATCATTGTGTTACATATACTGTACATTATGTGTGTTGTTACATATAGTGTACATTATTATGTGTTACATATACTGTACATCATATGTGTTGTTACATATATTGTACATATGTGTGTTACATATATTGTACATCATTATGTGTTACATATATTGTACATCATTATGTGTTGTTACATATACTGTACATCATATGTGTGTTACATATATTGTACATCATTATGTGTGTTACATATATTGTACATCATTATGTGTTGTTACATATACTGTACATCATATGTGTGTTACATATATTGTACATCATTATGTGTGTTACATATATTGTACATCATGTGTGTTGTTAAATATATTGTACATAATTATGTGTGTTACATATATTGTACATCAGTATATATGTTACATATACTGTACATCATATGTGTTGTTACATATATTGTACACATTATGTGTGTTACATATATTGTACATCATGTGTGTTGTTACATATACTGTACATCATAATGTGTGCTGTTACATACATTGTACATCATTTTGTGTGTTACATATACTGTACATTATGTGTGTTACATTTATTGTACATCATGTGTGTTGTTACATATACTGTACATCATTATGTGTGTTGTTACATATACTGTACATTAGTGTGTTGCTACATATACTGTACATCATTGTGTTACATATATTGTACATCCTGTGTTACATATACTGTACATCATCATGTGTGTTGCTACATATACTGTACATCATTGTGTGTGTTACATATAGTGTACATCATTAGTGTGTTGCTACATATACTGTACATCATTGTTACATATATTGTACATCATTGTGTGTTCCATATACTGTACATCATCATGTGTGTTGTTATACACATAATGATGTACAGTATATGTGTTACATATAGTGTACATCATTAATGTGTTGCTACATATACCGTACATCATTGTTACATATACTGTACATCATTGTTACATATACGGTACATCATTGTGTGTTACATATACTGTACATCATTATGTGTGTGTTACATATAGTGTACATAATTGTCTTACATATCTTGTACATCATCGTGTGTTACATATATGTACATCATCATGTGTGTTGTTACATATACTGTACCTCATTATGTGTGTTACATGTAGTGTACATCATTAGTGTGTTGCTACATATACTGTACATCATTGTGTTACATATATTGTACATCATCATGTGTGTTGTTACATATATTGTACATCATTTTTTGTGTTACATATACTGTACAACATTATGTGTGTTGTTACATATACTATACATCATTTTGTGTGTTATATATACTGTACATCATTATGTGTGGAGTTACATATACTGTGCATCATTTTGTGTCTTGTTGCATATATTGAACATTATGTGTTACATATACTGTACATCATTTTGTGTGTTACATATAATGTACAACATTGTGTGTTGTTACATCTACTGTACATCATTGTTACATATACTGTACATCATCATGTGTGTTGTTACATAAACTGTACATCATTGTGTTACATATAGTGGAAACCATCATGTGTGTTGCTACATATACTGTACATCATTTTGTGTGTTACATATACTGTACATCATTGTGTGTTGTTACATATACTGTACATCATTGTGTTACATATAGTGTACATCATCATGTGTGTTACATTTTCTGTACATCATCGTGTTACATACAGTGTACGTCATCATGTGTGTTGTTACATATACTGTACATCATTATGTTACATATAGTGTACATCATCATGTGTGTTGTTACATATATTGTACATCATTGTGTTACATATAGTGTGCATCATTGTGTTACATATAGTGTGCATCGTGTTACATATAGTGTACATCATTGTGTTACATATAGTGTACATCATTATAGCATCTAATGTCTATTGAGGAGTCAATGTGTGTGCAGCATCATGTGACTTCCTGCCCATCCCCCCCTCCTCCCCCCCCCCCCCTTCTTCTGCATCACTATTTGGTGCAGTGCACACTTCAGTGCAGCCCCCCCCCCCCCTCTCATCATCCCCCCTCTCATCATCCCCCCTCCCACCCCCGCTGATTTGCTTTCATGTCCAATTACATTTAAAGTAATGCTGTCATAAAGCATGTACATTATGTTTATTATTACATGTTTGTCATATTGATGTTCATTATTACATGTTTGTCATATTGATGTTTATTATTACATGTTTGTCATATTGATGTTCATTATTACATGTTTGTCATATTGATGTTTATTATTAGATGTTTGTCATATTGATGTTCATTATTACATGTTTGTCATATTGATGTTTATTATTAGATGTTTGTCATATTGATGTTCATTATTACATGTTTGTCATATTGATGTTCATTATTAGATGTTTGTCATATTGATGTTCATTATTACATGTTTGTCATATTGATGTTCATTATTACATGTTTGTCATATTGATGTTTATTATTAGATGTTTGTCATATTGATGTTCATTATTACATGTTTGTCATATTGATGTTCATTATTAGATGTTTGTCATATTGATGTTTATTATTAGATGTTTGTCACATTCCTACATAGTTGCAGCACACATGTGAGTACAAGTACATACATTAAGTTACATTACAGTAAATACATTTCCAGCACCATGATAATAATATGATCATAAGCGTGATCATTTAACTGACTACAACCGTGATATGAAAGCTGTAATGCACCAACCTCCCCACTAGGAGGACACCTACACCACAGTAAGCAGTTGGGGTTGAGGAAAAATCATTTTGAGCATTTAGTGTAAAGAAGTGCGTGTAAAATGTCACTTAATGGATGGCAGAGCACTTCACATGAAATGTTACAATAAATGTACGCCTAGCCGCTTCCTGCTCCGCCACTGATAAGAGTGTTGTCACTGCTCCCCGTGGTGTGCTGGGTGGGCTCCCAGCTCAGAGTTGTTTTGCACATTTATGTTATGATGGAGTTATTTTTTTATTTTTTTTTTACACACAAAATGTTTTGTCAAACAACCTCGTTCCCATGAAATTGTTTTAGCACATCAAGTATGATTTAAAAGTATAAACACTTTTTTTTTTCTTTTTTTTAATAAAAAGCATTTTAAGTGAAATACATTTTCCATGCACATTCATTTTGATTGTATTTATCTATTTAAAAAATATATATTTTACATTTTATTTAAAACCTAAGTTTTTACTTTGAATTTTGTAATTAAAAAATGAATTTTAACACTTTTAACAGACAGTTTAATGGTATTTTTTATTTCGTAATTAAAAAAAAAACTTAGAATCAAAACCAAAGTTAAAATAAAATGTAATATTTAAATTAATATGGAAACTTTAAACAAATGAATTAAATTAAGAATAATAAATAATGAAGACTAAAATGAGTGAATGTTATTTTTTGGGGGGGCCAAAATGTTTTTTCATTTCATTTTAGCACAAAATCCCCATCAACTTGAAATCAATTTTAATTTAAAAAAAAAAAAGGTTTTAGATGTAATTTACTTGTTTATTTATTGCATTTTCTTACATTTAAATGGTAATTGTATTTTTTTTTTTTTTTATTTTAATTAAGATGTATTTATTTTTTACTTTTTTTAACATAAGATTCTTTTTTTTCTTGATAAAACAAAATTAAAACTAAATTGATTATTTAAATTAAAATGGTGTATAAATTAATTAAATAATAATTAGTAAAAATTATAACTTTTGTGTTTGTCACCTTTCTGGCGCACGTGATGCGTTTGTGAATTATATTTATATAGCGCTTTTCTCTGGAGACTCAAACAAAGCGCTTTACATAGTGAAACCCAGACAGCGGAGATCGAACCTGGAACCCCCAAGTTGCTGGCAACCGAGCTGTAACATTTGGTTGATTTTACCAAAATAAAAGTCTGCCCCCTTTAGCCAGTGGAGCCTGCAGGGGGCGCCACAACGCCCTGGTGGTGCAGGCGCGCCTGACAAGGTGACCCCTCCCCCTGTCTTTTTTCTCAGGGCGCGGGTGTGCTGTCCGTCTACCTCTTCATGAAGCGATACGCCGAGGAGGAGATGTACCGCCCCCACCCGGCGCTCTACCGCCCCCGCCTGTCTGAGAGCAGCGACTACAGCGGCCAGTTCCTCCACCCGGAATCCTCCTGGCCTCCGCCGCAGCGAGGCCGCAGCACCTCGGAGGCGTCCAGCGACATCTCCATCCAGCTCAACCGACCGCCGCCGCCGCCGCCGAAAAGCGGTGCCTCGAAGGCCGGCCGGGGCAGCCCGCCGCCCGGGCCTTCGCCCGCCTACCCCAACCCCCCGCCGCCGCCGCCGCCATCTTCCGGGCACACCCTGCCCAGGTTGCCTCACCCCCAAGGCCAGGGTCTGGCGATGCCGCCGCCGCACGTGCCGCCCCCCCACTACCACGCACACATGCACATGAGCGCCTCCCCCTGTTAGGAAGGTGTGGCGTTCAGGAGCAGGAAGGACTGTTCGGACATTTTACGCACGCCGCCAAAACATGGAACCTTTTGACTCCATGGAATGTGACTTCATCATCTTCTTACATCATCAGCGCGTCTTTATTTGTCACCGCCATAGGAAAAGGAGATTCATTTAGCCCGGTTTACCCGACACATGAAACGTGACGAATTAGGGCGGTCGGACTATCCACTTTATACTGTATATCCTACAACGTGTTTTGTGACGATTCCAACTTTGACCACGACCGTGTAGCGTGACGCTTTCCATCATTTCCAACAGACTGCATTGCAAAAGGATTAACCCTCCTCCTCTTATGCGAGATCCACCCAGGAAGGGGGGGCCGTATGGACTATGTGGCTTTGAAGGGAAAGCACTCATGACTAGATGAGGCAATTTCCCACAAGGAATTGCGTGTGAATGCTCCAATGCTGACGTTGAACTGAAATCCTGGAATTTTTTTCGAATTGTTGAAGTAGAACACACAATTCCCGAACAGGCGGAATATTTTGAGGTTGGAACACTTTGAATCAGATGAAAAATGTGGGAATTGTGAAACTTTGAAGAATATCCCATTGATTTCAATGGGAATTTCCCAAAAATTTGGGAATTTCGGGAAAAGCGGGAATTTTTTTGAAAATTTTCTGAATGAGTTGAAATGGTTGGTGTTGGAATTTTTTCAAATCAGTCGAGAAATGTTAAAGTCGTCACATTTTTAATTGAGAAATGGTATTAAGGAATTCCTGGAATTTCGGGAAAACCGGGAATTTTTCCAGTTCTAAAAACAACTTTGTTATTTTGTCCTGATTAAGAGGAATGTTTTGATGGTGGAACGGTTGAAGTGGGTTGAAAAATGTGGAAGGAGTAGTCAACAGAAAAAAGGGTTTGAAATAGGGCTTTGGCAAACCAGGAATTCTGGAAAATCCTGGAATTTTTTAGGACTTGGAAAAAAGGTAGTTTAAATTTCCAGGGTGGTGGAATACTAAATCGGTTGAAAAATTAAGAAATGGTGGAAGTTTGAAAACTTGCCAATTTATTTTGAATGGGGATAATGTCCCTGAAAACTGGGAATTCTGGGAAATCCGGGGATTTTTTGAAATTGTTAAAAGAGACCACACAATTTTGAACACGCTGAATATTTTGGAGTTGGAACGGTTTGAATCGGATGAAAAATGTGGGAGTTGTGGAACTTTGAAAAATATCACAATGGGAATTTCATGGAAATTTGGGAATTTCATGGAAATTTGGGAATTTCATGGAAATTTCAGGAATAGCTGGACATTTTTGGAAAATGTTAAAATACTTGAATATTCCGAATGAGTTTAAATGGTTGGTGTTGGAATTTTTCAAATCAGTCGAAAAATGTTGAGGTAGTAAGCAACATTTTTAATTGAGAAATGGTTTTAAGGAATTCCTGGAATTTCGGGAAAACCGGGAATTTTTTCAGTTTGAACAACAATTTCATTTTTTGTCCTGATTAAGAGGAATGTTTTGACGGTGAAACGGTTGAAGTGGGTTGAAAAATGTGGAAGGAGTAGTCGACAGAAAAAAGGGTGGAAATAGGGCTTTGGCAAACCACGAATTCTGGAAAATCCTGGAATTTTTTAGGACTTGGAAAAAAGGTAGTTTAAATTTCCAGGATGGTGGAATATTGAATCGGTTGAAAAATGTAGAAATGGTGGAAGTTTGAAAATTTGCCAATCTATTTTGAATGGGGATAATGTCCCTGAAAACTGGGAATTCTTGAAAATCCGGGAATTTTTTGAAATTGCTGAAAGTTTTTGAACACACTGAATAATTTGGAGTTCGAACATTTGAATCGGACGAAAAATGTGGGAGTTGTGGAACTTTGAAAAATATCACAATCATTGATTTGGGAATTTCATGGAAATTTGGGAATTTCATGGAAATTTGGGAATTTCATGGAAATTTCAGGAATAGCTGGACATTTTTGGAAAATGTTAAAATACTTGAATATTCCGAATGAGTTGAAATGGTTGGTGTTGGAATTTTTCAAATCAGTCGAAAAATGTTGAGGTAGTAAGCAACATTTTTAATTGAGAAATGGTATTAAGGAATTCCTGGAATTTCGGGAAAACCGGGAATTTTTTCAGTTTGAACAACAATTTCATTTTTTGTCCTGATTAAGAGGAATGTTTTGACGGTGAAACGGTTGAAGTGGGTTGAAAAATGTGGAAGGAGTAGTCGACAGAAAAAAGGGTGGAAATAGGGCTTTGGCAAACCAGGAATTCTGGAAAATCCTGGAATTTTTTAGGACTTGGAAAAAAGGTAGTTTAAATTTCCAGGATGGTGGAATATTGAATCGGTTGAAAAATGTAGAAATGGTGGAAGTTTGAAAATTTGCTAATTTATTTTGAATGGGGATAATGTCCCTGAAAACTGGGAATTCTTGAAAATCCGGGAATTTTTTTTAATTGCTGAAAGTTTTTGAACACACTGAATAATTTGGAGTTCGAACATTTGAATCGGACGAAAAATGTGGGAGTTGTGGAACTTTGAAAAATATCACAATCATTTCTTTGGGAATTTCATGGAAATTTGGGAATTTCATGGAAATTTTAGGAATAGCTGGACATTTTTGGAAAATGTTAAAATACTTGAATATTCCAAACAAGTTGAAATGGTTGGTGTTGGAATTTTTCAAATCGGTCGAGAAATGTTGAAGTAGTAACATTTTTAATTGAGAAATGGTATTAAGGAATTCCTGGAATTTCGGGTAAAGCGGAAATATTTCCAGTTCGAACAACAACTTCATTTTTTTGTCCTGATCAAGAGAAATGTTTTGATGGTGAAACGGTTGAAGTGGGTTGAAAAATGTGGGATAATGTCCCTGAAAACTGGGAATTCTTGGAAATCCGGGAATTTTTTTTAATTGTTGAAAGCGAGCACACAATTTGTATGTAAAATGTGGGGGTTGTGGAACTTTGAAAAGTCCCATTCATTTCAATCGGAATTTCATGGAAATTTGTGAATTTCATGGAAATTTCAGGAATAACTGGAAATTTTGGGAAAATGTTAAAATACTTGAATATTCTGAATGAGTTGAAATGGTTGGTGTCGGAACTTTTCAAATCGGTCGAGAAATGTTGAAGTAGCAACATTTTTAATTGAGAAATGGTATTAAGGAATTCCTGGAATTTCGGGAAAACCGGGAATTTTTCCAGTTCTAAAAACAACTTTGTTATTTTGTCCTGATTAAGAGGAATTTTTTGATGGTGGAACGGTTGAAGTGGGTTGAAAAATGTGGAAGGAGTAGTCAACAGAAAAAAGGGTTTGAAATAGGGCTTTGGCAAACCAGGAATTCTGGAAAATCCTGGAATTTTTTAGGACTTGGAAAAAAGGTAGTTTAAATTTCCAGGATAGTGGAATATTGAATTGGTTGAAAAATGTAGAAATGGTGGAAGTTTGAAAATTTGCCAATTTATTTTGAATGGGGATAATGTCCCTGAAAACTGGGAATTCTTGGAAATCCAGGAATTTTTTTAAATTGTTGAAAGCGAGCACACAATTTTGTATCTAAAATGTGGGAGTTGTGGAAATGTCCAATTCATTTCAATCGGAATTTCATGGAAATTTGTGAATTTCATGGAAATTTGTGAATTTCATGGAAATTTGGGAATTTCATGGAAATTTCAGGAATAGCTGGACATTTTTGGAAAATGTTAAAATGCTTGAATATTCCAAATGAGTTGAAATGGTTGGTGTTGGAACTTTTCAAATTGGTCGAGAAATGTTGAAGTAGTAACATTTTTAATTGAGAAATGGTATTAAGGAATTCCTGGAATTTCGGGAAAACCGGGAATTTTTACAGTTCTAAAAACAACTTTGTTTTTTTGTCCTTGATTAAGAGGAATGTTTTGACGGTGAAACGGTTGAAGTGGGTTGAAAAATGTGGAAGGAGTAAGGGTGGAAATAGGGCTTTGGCAAACGAGGAATTCTGGAAAATCATGGAATTTTTTAGGACTTGGAAAAAAGGTAGTTTAAATTTCCAGTATAGTGGAATATTCATTCAGTTGAAAAATGTAGAAATGGTGGAAGTTTGAAAAATTGCCAATTTATTTTGAATGGGGATAATGTCCCTGAAAACTGGGAATTCTTGGAAATCCGGGAATTTTTTTAAATTGCTGAAAGTTTTTGAACACGCTGAATATTTTGGAGTTCAAATGGTTTGAATCGGATGAAAAATATGGGAGTTGTGGAACTTTGAAAAATGTCCCATTCATTTCAATGGGAATTTCATGGAAATGTGTGAATTTCATGGAAATTTGTGAATTTCATGGAAATTTGTGAATTCCACGGAAATTTCAGGAATAACTGGAAATTTTTGGAAAATGTTAAAATACTTGAATATTCCAAATGAGTTGAAATGGTTGGTGTTGGAACTTTTCAAATCGGTCGAGAAATGTTGAAATAGTAACATTTTTAATTGAGAAATGGTACTAAGGAATTCCTGGAAATTCGGGAAAACCGGGAATTTATCCAGTTCGAACAACAACTTCATTTTTTGTCCTGATTAAGAGGAATGTTTTGACGGTGAAACGGTTGAAGTGGGTTGAAAAATGTGGAAGGAGTAAGGGTGGAAATAGGGCTTTGGCAAACCAGGAATTCTGGAAAATCCTGGAATTTTTTAGGACTTGGAAAAAAGGTAGTTTAAATTTCCAGGATAGTGGAATATTGAATTGGTTGAAAAATGTAGAAATGGTGGAAGTTTGAAAATTTGCCAATTTATTTTGAA
>NC_084741.1:13255614-13273114 GCF_033978785.1 Entelurus aequoreus
GAGCACCAGTTCCATTGGCAGCAAAACAGGCCCAGAGCATAATACTACCACCACCATGCTTGACGGTGGGAATGGTGTTCCTTTTCTCCTCCAAACATATTGCTGGGTATTGTGGCCAAACAGCTCCATTTTTGTTTCATCTGACCACAGAACTTTCCTCCAAAAGGTCTTATCTTTGTCCATGATGGATGTTCTGTGCTGAGGGAGGCTGTCGGTGGACTGATGGTACCAAGCCCGTGATTTTCTGGTAGGGCATCGTTTCTTGAAGGGTCACTGAACGTCTCTTCAATAAACTCCTCCACCTCCTCCTTAGAACTTGTTAGAGTCCCTGACCTCGCATCTCCCAAAAGTGACTTGGTGAAGCTATAGAGGTCTTTTATGAACTGGGCCTGTGCAGCTTCCTGCCTTTTCCGCCTTCGCCTTTCAACTCTTCTCAGCCTGATGAGCTGCTTGCGGAGGCTAGCTGTCAGTTCTTACACATATATATATATATATATATATATATATATATATATATATATATATATATATATATATATATATATATATATATATATATATATATATATATATATATACATATATATATATATATATATACATATATATATATATATACATATATATATATATATATATATATATATATATATATATTTATATATATATACATATATATTTATATATATATACATATATATTTATATATATATACATATATATATACATATATATATATATATATATACATATATATATACATATATATATATATACATATATATATATATGTACATATATATATATGTATATATATATATATGCATATATATATATATATATATATATATATATATATATATATATATATATATATATATATATATATATATATATATATATATATATATATATATATATATTAGTCCATCCATATATACATACACATAACCACATATATACACATACATATATACATGCATACATAAATACATATACACATATATATATATATATATATATATATATATATATATATATATATATATATATATATATATTAGTCCATCCATATATACATACACATAACCACATATATACACATACATGCATACATTATATATATACATACATATATACATGCATACATAAATACATATACACATACATATATACATACATATATTCATACATACATACATATATATACACACACATAACCACATATATACACATACATGCATACATTATATATATACATACATATATACATGCATACATAAATACATATACACATACATATATATACATATATTCATACATACATACATATATATACACACACATAACCACATATATACACATACATGCATACATTATATATATACATAAATATATACATACATATATTCATACATACATACATATATATATATATACACACACATAAACACATTCATGCATACATTATATATATATACATGCATACATAAATAAATACATGTATTCATACATACATATACACATACATATATATACATACATATATTCATTCATACATACATACATACATATATACACACATATAACCACATATATACACATACATGCATACATTATATATTCATACATACATATACACATACATATATACATACATATATTCATACATACATATACACATACATATATATACATACATATATTCATACATACATACATATATATACACACATATAACCACATATATACACATTCATGCATACATTATATATATATATATACATGCATACATAAATAAATACATGTATTCATACATACATATACACATACATATATATACATACATATATTCATTCATACATACATACATATATACACACATATAACCACATATATACACATACATGCATACATTATATATTCATACATACATATACACATACATACATACATACATATATTCATACATACATATACACATACATATATACACATATATTCATACATACATACATATATATATATACACACATATAACCACATATATACACATACATGCATACATTATATATATATACATACATGCATACATAAATAAAAACATATATTCATACATACATATATATATACACACACATAACCACATATATACACATACATACATACATACATACATACATACATACATACTTGTATACACACGCACATTTATATCATATATACATGTATATATACAGTATATATATATATATACATGTATGTATGTATATATATATATATATATATATGTATATATATATATATATATATATATATATATATATATATATATATATATATATATATATATTTAACTTTTCTTTTTTTTTACCCAAATTTTTGTACATTTTCTGTACAAGGCCCTCGGTGGAAAAAGTTTGGACACCCTTGATTTAGGGCAAAAATGAAGAGAAACAACCTTGAGGAACGACTGTAATCACTTTGAAACAACCGTCACTTTGTGTACATTTAAAAACCGCAGAAAACGTTCACCACGGCGGGTCGTGCGACTGTAAACGACGGGGGGGCGGGAAAGAAAACCCGGAAACAATGTAAGAAAAGGTCGACCAATCACAGGTGCGCTTTGGAGGGGGAGGAGCCAGTGGCTCACCCTAGCTATTCCGGCGTTTTGTCTTCTCATATTAAAAACTTGTAATGCAGAACAACAATCAGAATTTTAACTGATTTCAATTCTTTCCATCGGTCCTTGACGCGTCAAAACATCAAATTGTAACTTTTAACATGCTTTTTAAAGATAAAAAACACGCTTTTAGATCATATTGTATGAAAAACAATGCAATAGAATGTAGTATTTTTATGAAGTAATAATAATATACAGTATTTACATTGGAGAGTGGATTCCTGTTCTCCATCAAACACACCATCAGCAGCGTCTCCATATTTTCATGGATAAATGTTTAGATTATATTTTAACATTCTAATGGCGTTATCGACTCATTCTGCTTCGCTCCAACTGCGTCACTAAGTTAGCTTGCCACAGGCAAGTCGTGTTTTTGATGATTTATGTCTTTAATTCAATGGATATCATCCACTTCTACTTTTCACTGTCCTTCACGCTCACTTTGTTCGCAACCACTCTTGGAAAAAAGTTACGTCCATCTCTGGCGACAAGCTAATGCTAGCGTAGTAAGACCGGGAGTGTTGGTGGGATCTGACGGGGTTCACTGTGACATTCGCTACGCCAACTAGTGGTGGGGAGGCTCATTTCCGCGAGCATTGTGTCCCGGGTGAGCCCAGGTACTACTGTACTGTACTGTACTGTACTGCTCAATTCTGGAGAAGTCCCAAATGGAAGCACAGGGTAGCTCAGTTCTTCTTCCAAATATCTCAACGACTTTGTGAAGCGTGACAAAATGTAGCAAAAATTGCTAAAGCAAAATGTATAGGAACTTTTTTTATGGCTATGGAGTGAAATTACTGCCAAAACTCCACAAACACATAGGAAATGTTGTTTTTTTACTCACCCCCTCCCCCCAACAATTTGCAAGTTAAAAAATAATTTTCTGCTAATAAAAAAATAATTTTAAACTAGTTTTCTTGAATTAAAAAAAAATATTGGCAAATAAAAACAACTATTTTCTTGAAATAAAAAACTATTCGCAATAAAAAAAAATCTGAAAGTAAAAAAAAAAGAAAAGATTTGCAAGTGTAAAAACCTTTTTTTGCAAGTAAAAATTCAATTTGCAAGGGGAAAAAAACAATTAATTTGTCTCAATTAAAAAAGATTTGCAAATAAAAAAACTTTCTGAAAGTAAAAAAAAACAAGAGAGAAGTTAAAAAAAAATTTTACGATAAAGAAAATTAGTTGCATGTCAAATTAAAAGAATTCTACAGGTAAAAAAACAACTTTTTTCAATAAAAAAAAACGATTCGCAACAAACACAATTTTCTAAAAAAAAGATTGGCAACTATTCACAATAAAAAAAAAAAAAATTCTGAAAGTAAAAACAAACGATTCGTAAGTGCAAAAAGTATTTTCTGCAATCAAAAAAATCAGCTCGCAAGTAAAAAAAAAATTGTTTCAAAAATGATTTGAAAGTAAAAAAAAAAAAAGTTTTCTGAAAGTTAAAAAAAAAACGATTCGCAATAAAAAAAAAAAAACAACGATTCGCAATAAAAAAACAAACAAGATTTTCGGAAAGGAAACAAAAGATTCAAAAGTTTTAAAAAAAAAAAAATTCTGAAAGTAAACAAAAGATTTGCAAGTAAAAATATTTTTTCTCAATTAAAAACGATTTGCAAATAAAAATTATTTTCTGCAAGTAAAAAAAGAATACACAAATAAAGAAAACATTTCATTTCAATTAATGAAACAATAAGCAAATAAAAAAAGTGTTTCTATTTATTAAAACAATTCGCAAATATAAAAACTATTTTCTGCAATTAAAAAAATCGATTTTGAACATAAAAAAATATTTTTTTTTAAAATAAAAGATTCACATGTAAAACTATTTTCTGCAAGTAATAAAACGATGTGCAAATACAAACAAACTTTTTTTCAATTAAAAAACGATACATGTTATGATTGAAAGGATTTGCAAGTATAAAAACAGTTATCTGCAAATGTTCTAGAAGTAAAAAAAAAAAAAAACTATTCCCAAGTATAAAAACTATGTTTCCAAATAAGCAAAAAAAAAAGATTCACTCTGTTCTCTCCACCATTTTACTCACCCACTCTTCTTTCTTATTTTTGGCGGACGGCACCATGCGCAAATAACCGTAGCTCTGACGACTTTGAATGGACTCAGCAGCACCACCTGTGGTTGTAGAGTGCCAATTACGGGTCCTCTGAGTGCAGGTGTGTGCAGGTTGGAATATCACTGGCAAAAGTTTTAACCTGAAAAAAATTGTTTCGAAATGTTTTTTTTTTTACTTGCGGAACTTTTTTTGCTCTGCGTTTTTGTGTTTGTGCAGTTCTGGCAGTAACTTCACTGCATGTTTTTTGTTTTTTTTGTAACATTGGACTTTTCTTCCGTAACTTTGATTACAAATAATGTTTATTTAATTTAAAAAAAAAAACACTCAAAGCATTTTCATTTTTGAACAGTTTTTTCTTTTTAGATTGATTGACATCAATTAGTATTAGTGAGTGAAAATGTGTGTAGATCAAAAATAATGCTGAAAAATATCATTTCCACATTTTTTTTAATGTTATTTTCAACTTTCCTGCCTGCAAAAAGTGACATATTAAAAACATGTCCAGTTCTACCAGCTTCTTATTGGTTCTGACAACTTACTGTACTTACTGTACAAAGTCCCTTTGGGTTTTTACCGTCTTAAACCATTCCGTTCCTCTTTGAAAATATGTTTTTATCAGCCCTATACCTTCCATATATTTTATTCCTCCAGAAGCTTCTTGTAGGCCCTGACACATCCAACATGGCCGCCGTGTTCTCTGAAAGTGGTGACGTCACTTCCTGCCGCCGAGCGTCAATAAGAGTTGAACTTTGCGTTCCTGTCCTGGATGCAGACATCAAGTGGGCATTAAAAGCTGCCACGCTGACCTGAATTGAAAGCACCTCAGGCACGTATTGATTATTGATTGGTGAGTCAGTGTTGCAGCTGGCTCTCAAACACTATTATGTTTCACCTGAGATATTCAAATAACTACTTTTGTGACGTCATAGTTTTTAAATGATTCTAAAATACTTTTTCTGACTCATTTTGGTCCAAATCTCCCCAAACTTGTGACATTCCTCTGTGCTGCAAAATTATCAGCTGGCAAGTAAAAAAAAAATTGTCTCAAAAACAATTGGAAAGTAAAAAAAAAAAAAAGTTTTCTGAAAGTTTAAAAAATCATACGCAAGTAAAAAAAAGTTTTTTTCTTCACGATTCGCAATAAAAAAAAATTACATTTTCTGAAAGAAAACAAAAGATTTACAAGTAAAAACAACAATTTTCTGAAGGTAAAAATAAAGCATTTTTAAGTGTAAAAACTATTTTCTGCAATCAAAAAAAATCAGCTGGCAAGTAAAAAAAAAATTGTTTTAAAAACGATTTGAAAGCTAAAAAAAAAAAGTTTTCCGAAAATTAAAAAAAAAAACATGCGCAAGTAAAAAAAAAATGTCTTCAATTAAAAAAACGATTCGCAATAAAAAAAAAACAACTACATTTTCTGAAAGGAAACAAAAGATCTACAAGTAAAAACAACAATTTTCGGAAAGTAAAAACAAGCGATTTGTAAGTGTAAAAACTATTTTCTGCAATCAACAAAAATCAGCTGGCAAGTAAAAAAAAAATGTCCCAAAAACGATTTGAAAGTAAAAAAAAAAAAAAATTCTGAAAGTAAAAAAAAAACATACGCAAGTAATAAATAAAAAATTATTCAATTAAAAAAATGATTCGCAATTTGAAAAAAATAACTACATTTTCTGAAAGGAAACAAAAGATCTACAAGTTAAAACAACAATTTTCGGAAAGTAAAAAAAAAACGATTTGTAAGTGTAAAAACTATTTTCTGCAATCTAAAAAATTAACTGGCAAGTAAAAAAAATGGTCTCAAAAACGATTTGAATGTAAAAAAAAAAACGTTTTCTGAAAGTTTAAAAAAAACATACGCAAGTAAAAAAAAGTTTTTTCTTCACGATTCGCAATAAAAAAATTACATTTTCTGAAAGGAAACAAAAGATTTACAAGTAAAAACAACAATTTTCTGAAGGTAAAATTAAACAATTTTTAAGTGTAAAAACTATTTTCTGCAATCAAAAAAAATCAGCTGGCAAGTAAAAAAAAAATTGTCTTGAAAACGATTTGAAAGTAAAAAAAAAAAGTTTTCTGAAAGTTAAAAAAAAAACATGCGCAAGTAAAAAAAAATGTCTTCAATTAAAAAAATGATTCGCAATAAAAAAACCAACTACATTTTCTGAAAGGAAACAAAAGATTTACAAGTAGAAACAAAAATTTTCTGAAAGTAAAAACAAACTATTTGTAAGTGTAAAAACTATTTTCTGCAATCAAAAAAAATCAGCTCAAAAACGATTTGAAAGTTAAAAAAAAACGTTTTCTGAAAGTTAAAAAAAAAAAAACATGCGCAAGTACAAAAAAAATGTCTTCAATTAAAAAAACAATTCGCAATAAAAAAAATAACTACATTTTCTGAAATGAAACAAAAGATGTACAAGTAAAAACAACAATTTTCGGAAAGTAAAAACAAGCGATTTGTAAGTGTAAAAACTATTTTCTGCAATCAAAAAAAATCAGCTTGCAGTAAAAAAATATGTTTTCCCAAAAACAATTTGAAAGTAAAAAATAAAAAATTCTTCAATTAAAAAAATGATTCGCAATTTTAAAAAATAACTACATTTTCTGAATGGAAACAAAAGATTTACAAGTAAAAACAACAATTTTCTGAAAGTAAAAACAAATGATTTGTAAGTGTAAAAACTATTTTCTGCAATCTAAAAAATTAGCTGGCAAGTAATAAAAAAATGGTCTCAAAAACGATTTGAATGTAAAAAAAAAAACGTTTTCTGAAAGTTTAAAAAAAACATACGCAAGTAAAAAAAAGTTTTTTCTTCACGATTCGCAATAAAAAAAATTACATTATCTGAAAGGAAACAAAAGATTTACAAGTAAAAACAACAATTTTCTGAAGGTAAAAATAAACAATTTTTAAGTGTAAAAACTATTTTCTGCAATCAAAAAAAATCAGCTGGCAAGTAAAAAAAAATGGTCTTAAAAACGATTTGAAAGTAAAAAAAAAAAGTTTTCTGAAAGTTAAAAAAAACATGCGCAAGTAAAAAAAAATGTCTTCAATTAAAAAAATTATTCGCAATAAAAAAAACAACTACATTTTCTGAAAGGAAACAAAAGATTTACAAGTAGAAACAAAAATTTTCTGAAAGTAAAAACAAACGATTTGTAAGTGTAAACTATTTTCTGCAATCAAAAAAAATCAGCTCAAAAACGATTTGAAAGTTAAAAAAAAACGTTTTCTGAAAGTTAAAAAAAAAAAACATGCGCAAGTACAAAAAAAATGTCTTCAATTAAAAAAACAATTCACAATAAAAAAAATAACTACATTTTCTGAAAGGAAACAAAAGATGTACAAGTAAAAACAACAATTTTCGGAAAGTAAAAACAAGCGATTTGTAAGTGTAAAAACTATTTTCTGCAATCAAAAAATATCAGCTGGCAGTAAAAAAAATGTTTTCCCAAAAACAATTTGGAAGTAAAAAAAAAAAATTTCGGAAAGTAAAAAAAAAAACATACGCTAGTAAAAAATAAAAAATTATTCATTTAAAAAAATGATTCGCAATTAAAAAAATAACTACATTTTCTGAACGGAAACAAAAGATTTACAAGTAAAAACAACAATTTTCTGAAAGTAAAAACAAACGATTTGTAAGTGTAAAAACTATTTTCTGCAATCCAAAAAATTAGCTGGCAAGTAAAAAAAAATGGTCTCAAAAACAATTTGAAAGTAAAAAAAAAAATTTCTGAATGTAAAAAAAAATATATACGCAAGTAAAAAATAAAAAATTCTTCAATTAAAAAATGTTTTCGCAATTAAAAAAACAACTACATTTTCTGAAAGGAAACAAAAGATTTACAAGTGAACACAAAAATTTTCTGAAAGTAAAAACAAACGATTTGTAAGTGTAAAAACTATTTTCTGCAATCAAAAAAAATCAGCTGGCAAGTAAAAAAAAATGTCCCAAAAACGATTTGAAAGTAAAAAAAAAAAAAATTTCTGAAAGTAAAAAAAAAAACATACGCAAGTAAAAAATAAAAAATTCTTCAATTAAAAAAACGATTCGCAATTAAAAAAATAACTACATTTTCTGAACGGAAACAAAAGATTTACAAGTAAAAACAACAATTTTCTGAAAGTAAAAACAAACGATTTGTAAGTGTAAAAACTATTTTCTGCAATCCAAAAAATTAGCTGGCAAGTAAAAAAAAATTGTCTCAAAAACGATTTGAATGTAAAAAAAAAAACGTTTTCTGAAAGTTTAAAAAAAACTTACGCAAGTAAAAAAAATATATATTCTATTAAAAAAACATTTTATTTCAATTAATGAAACAATGCGCAAGTAAAAGAAAACATTGAGTGCATTTACTCCGTTACATTTACTTGAGTAACTTTTTGGGTGAATTGTACTTGTCAGGGTAGTTTTACTGTAACATACTTTTTACTTTTACTCGAGTATTTTTGAGAAAAAGTAACGCTACTTTTACTCCGTTACATTGAGTTTCATTCCGATCTTTACCTTTATTTATGTCACTATTATTTATCATTATCGATGAAGGCTTGCAAAGATGTATTCTTATGTCGGCTTCAGGCACTGTCACGTGACTCTGTTCCGCCAATCCGACATACGCTTTAGTGACGTCAGAAACCATTCCACCAATCAAAGGAGCACAAAGTACAGCTAGGAAGCTGAAATAGGTCAGTATTTGTAAAGCATATGATTAAATAGACCTACTTATTTGTTGATACAAACTAATTATTCTCATTTAAAAAAACGACTCACAAGTAAAAACTATATTCTGCAAGTCAAAAAAGTATATGCAATTAAAAAAAACTTTTTTTTATCAATTAAAAAAAGAAATGAAAGTTAAAAAAAAAAAAAATTCCAAAAGATTTGCAAGCACAAAAACAATTATCTGCAATAAAAATATGTTTTGCAAGTAAAAAACTTTTTTTCAAATAAAGATTCACAAGAAACATTTTTCTGCAATTAAAAAAAAAACGATTTGCAAGTATAAAAATAAGTATTTTTAATTAAAAATAATTATTCGCAAGTAAAAAAATATTTTCTTAAAATTAAAAACAATTCACAACAAAAAAACAATTCCCTGAAAGTAAAAACAAACTATTTGTAAGTGTAAAAACTATTTTCTGCAATAAAAAAAAATCAGCTGGGAAGTAAAACATATATTGTCTCAAAAACGATTTGAAAGTTAAAAAAAAAAGTTTTGTGAAAGTAAAAAAAAAAAAACGATTTGCAAGTATAAAAATACGTTTCTTTAATTAAAATAATTATTTAAGTAAAAAAATATTTTCTTAAAATTAAAAACAATTCACAACAAAAAAACTATTTTCTGAAAGTAAAAACTAACGATTTGTAAGTGTAAAAACTATTTTCTGCAATCAAAAAAAATCAGCTGGCAAGCATAAAAATTTTTTTTCTTCAATTAAAAAAACGATTTGCAATAAAAAAAACGAAATGTTCTGAACGGAAACGAAAGATTTACGAGTAAAAAAAACAATTTTCTGAAAGTTTAAAAAACCATCACGTGACTCCGTTCCGCCAATCCGACGTAAGCTTTAGTGACGTCAGAAACCATTCCACCAATCAAACACGCACAAAGTACTGCTATAAGAAGCTGAAATAGGTCAGTATTTTTTCAGGTATATGATCAAATAGACCTACTTATTTGTTTAATAAGTGTCAGAATGTTCCCAAAGAAGACACTTTAATTACGTGACATGACGCCACCACGTCCCGGCTGTTTGAGACAACTGGTAAGCAGAAATATCTTAAAACAATTGACAAAAAAAAACACGATATTTTTGAATATCTCTGATAATCTTAATAACCCCACGTATCATTTAAACACATTAAAACATGACCAACAACGTCAAAAAGCAGTGGAAAGTCCTACTTACCTGTTAGATCCGTAGCTTTAAAGATACCCGCGCTAGTTTATTAGCATGTAGCATTCTCTTCTTCTACCGTATTTACATCTGGCAACAAGCTGAAATGACCACCGTCGCCCCCTGGCGTCTGACAGGCGCACTGCGTGTGGCCGTCAGTCAAACCACAACTTCACATGTCGCTGTAAAAATAGAAGAAACGGAATTATTTGACAAATCAGACTAATTGATAAAGTGACATGACAAAGAAGCAAAAAAAAAATCTTCAATGATTGCTTTTAAACTAGTAAAAAGAGCATTTGTACCATAGACATCTTCTAAGGGTACGCAGCATGGAGCGCTACTGCCTACTGGCGCTGACGAGACGCGGGGCCGCCATCATGGAGTGGTGATCCGCGCCACTCAGTGCAATTCATTTGGCAGGAGCAATGAACTGTCAGCGCATTTAATTCATTTTACCTCACTGAATACCACTGATTTTCACACGTTTTTTTGTCATACGTGTAGCAATGATAAAGGACACATGTTTTGGCGTGTTTTATTAGTCATAGTTTGCTTAACAGTAATAGAATATTCGTATATGCTATAAATGACCAGACGTCCGAGATCAAAACTGGGAATATAATCCTGGAGAAGGGGGAGAAAAACAGTCAGCTATTTTTAAGTTGAAGAAACAATATGATTAGGTTATATATACATGTGTATATCCTACATAAACAATGTATGAATACATTAGATATCTATATATTTATAGACTGTACCTCTGTTGCTGCAGCAGCAGAGTTTATTCTGTCTTGACACTTTGTATTGATATTTTCTATTACATTCTTCCCTTAAATGATCATGTTTACAGTGATTGTTTTATATGTCTTTTTTATGTATGTCGCTTTGGACATATACTTCAACATAAACATATATAAACACCTGAAAGTCTTTATATCAGCTAAAACCACCAATCTGTTTGACTGGATTCAGAATAAAACCAAAATACTGTCTTACCCAACAATGTTAGTATTTGAATATTGTTACTTGAAGACTTATTCCTGGTTACAACTATACTGTTAAAGTATTGTCTTATACTTTGCCTTTAATTGTTTGTTAGCGGCTATGATTTCAGTACTATTAAAGATCTTTGCTCCTTCTCAACTCTGTGGTAATACTCTTGTCACAAAATACAACCGATGGTACGTTAATATTCAATCTTACATGTGAAAAGTAATCCCCCGATTCCTATTTTCAACAGTCCGCTCATTTGAGCAGGGAAAACGCTGAACACCATCTTTGTTTTCTACCTGTCAACTGTCAGTTTAGGCTGCTCGCCGGCTCCTCGTCACCACTTCAAGATGGCGGCCCAATTTCTCGCGTCACAGCAGCCAATGCTGCGTCCACTTATAAGATGTCTATGATTTGTACCATGCGTGTCTGTAGAAATGTTCACTTTTCAGCTTACAGGAATTCTACTTCCAACTAGATAAAATATGTTCAAGTAAATTGTAAATTAACTTTATGTTTTATGCGCACACACACACACACACGCACACGCTCACACTAACTTGTAGTCCAAGTACCATTAAAAAACAACTACTAAATAAATCAGAAGTTACTCAATACTTGAGTAGTTTTTTCCACAGAATACTTACCTAGTCTTACTCAAGTCTATATTAGTTATATTAGCCTACTATCAAAATTACTTTAAAAGTCTTATATAAGTGTTATAATGAAGGCAACACATGATGTAAGTGTCCATATTAGCTATGTTAGCCTACTATCAAAATGACTTTAGAAGTCTTATATAAGTGTTATAATGAAGACAACACATGACGTAAGTGTCTATATTAGTTATATTAGCCTACTATCAAAATTACTTTAAAAGTCTTATATAAGTGTTATAATGAAGACAACACATGATGTAAGTGTCCATATTAGCTATGTTAGCCTACTATCAAAATGACTTTAGAAGTCTTATATAAGTGTTATAATGAAGACAACACATGACGTAAGTGTCTATATTAGTTATATTAGCCTACTATCAAAATTACTTTAAAAGTCTTATATAAGTGTTATAATGAAGACAACACATGATGTAAGTGTCTATATTAGCTATATTAGCCTACTATCAAAATGACTTTAAAAGTCTTATATAAGTGTTATAATGAAGACAACACATGATGTAAGTGTCTATATTAGCTATATTAGCCTACTATCAAAATGACTTTAAAAGTCTTATATAAGTGTTATAATGAAGACAACACAGGATGTAAGTGTCTATATTAGCTATATTAGCCTACTATCAAAATTACTTTAAAAGTCTTATATAAGTGTTATAATGAAGACAACACATGACGTAAGTGGCTATATTAGCCTACTATCAAAATGACTTTAAAAGTATTATATAAGTGTTATAAGGAAGACAACACATGATGTAAGTGTCTATATTAGCAATATTAGCCTACTATCAAAATGACTTTAAAAGTCTTATATAAGTGTTATAATGAAGACAACGCATGATGTAAGTGTCTATATTAGCTATATTAGCCTACTATCAAAATTACTTTAAAAGTCTTATATAAGTGTTCTAATGAAGGCAACACATGATGTAAGTGTCTGTATTACCTATGTTAGCCTACTATCAAAATGACTATATACATACAGATAATGTGTCATGTGACATGCAAATATAATTTAAATACACAGAGGACATAAGTAAAGGATATCAAATGAGCTCAAATATAGCTACAAACCAGGCATGATGATGCAATATATACATACAGCTAGCCTAAATAGCACGTTAGCATCGATTAGCTTGCAGTCATGCACTGACCAAATATGCCTGATTAGCACTCCACAAAGCTCACCTTTGTGCATTCACGCACAGCATAAAACGTTTGGTGGACAAAATGAGACAAAGAAGGAGCGGCGTAAAACACGTCTTTCTGGGGCGGCGTCGGAGAAAGTCGCACATGCAAACAAACTACGGCGAGTTCAAGCCCCACCGAAATTAGTAGGACTAAACGGCGCTGGCCAAATACTGTCACCAGTGAAGCATGTTTGATTTCTAACAATTAGGAATGTTTGTGTCATGTTTGTCGTCCTACACCAGGGGTGCCAAAAAAAATTTATGAACAAAAACTGCTGTTCTAAATGTGTCCACTAGATGCCGTAATAGCAATTATTTTTTTCTTGGTAGATGATTAAGTTTAAAGTACCAATGATTGTCACACACACACTAGGTGTGGCAAAATTATTCTCTGCATTTGACCCATCACCCCCCTGGGAGGTGAGGGGAGCAGTGGGCAGCAGCGGTGGCCGCGCCCGGGAATACATTTTGGTGATTTAACCCCCAATTCCAACCCTTGATGCTGAGTGCCAAACAGGGAGGCAATGGCTCCCATTTTTATAGTCTTTGGTGCTACATATGTACAAAAAAAAAGAAATAAACCACATGTTAGTGCACCAGTTGAGGAAAATGAGCAAACGACATAAATAACATCCTGTAATTTGATTTTATATTATTTTTTTATCTTGATAGATTGAAAATGAACAGCAATGAGTTGACTGATGAACATTATCACATCATTTATCCGGAAAGTATAAATAACGACAAATAAAGAAAGAATACTATTAAGTGAAGTGAAGTGAAGTGAATTATATTTATATAGCGCTTTTCTCTAGTGACTCAAAGCGCTTTACATTGTGAAACCCAATATCTAAGTTACATTTTTAAACCAGTGTGGGTGGCACTGGGAGCAGGTGGGTAAAGTGTCTTGCTCAAGGACACAACGGCAGTGACTAGGATGGCAGAAGCGGGGATCGAACCTGGAACCCTCAAGTTTGCTGGCACGGCCACTCTACCAACCGAGCTATACCGCTCTATTAACTGCAACATGTAAGTGTAAAAAACAAACAAAACAACAACTGTCAGAATAATTGTATCTAAGTTATCACAAAGCGTTGTGTTTCAATGAGTTCCCGGCGAGCACACAAAAGCTGTCTTTGATCTTACCAATCAAAAGGCTTGTAAAACTCCACTGTGTAGGATGAGAAGCGACATGAAAGTGTCGGTTTCTTCGATGTATTGTAGTCCACAGGAAGATTTTGTCTTGACCCGAGGTCTACAAAAGCGGAGAGGAAGCAGGACCCAACCCCCCTCCAGGCACCTTTTCTTTAAACTGTTTTGTAACCAAAGGCGACGGCTGTTTATGACCCCCCGTCCCTTTAGAAAGAGCTGTTGCCATGTAATCAGGGAAAGTGCAAATAAAAGAGGAGGCGTACAATCTTTCGTCAGAGTGTGGTGGAAGACTCTACAAAGTAGAGATGTCCGATAAATGCTTTAAACTGTATTATCGGAAATTATCGATAGCGGTTTCAAAATTATCGGTATCGGTTTCAAAAAGTAAAATGTATGACTTTTTAAAAAGCCGCTGTGTACACGGACGTAGGGAGAAGTACAGAGCGCCAATAAACCTTAAAGGCACTGCCTTTGCGTGCCGGCCCAGTCACATAATATCTACGGATTTTCACACACACACAAGTGAATGCAAGGCATACTTGGTCAACAGCCATACAGGTCACACTGAGGGTGGCCGTATAAACAACTTTAACACTGTTACAAATATGCGCCACACTGTGAACCCACACCAAACAAGAATGACAAACACATTTCGGGAGAACATCCGCACCGTAACACAACATAAACACAACACAAAACCCCTTGCAGCACTAACTCTTCCGGGACGCTACAATATACATCCCCGCTACCCCCCCCCCCCACCCCTTCCACCTCAACCCCGCCCACCTCAACCTCCCCATGCTCTCTCAGGGAGAGCATGTCCCAAATTCCAAGCTGCTGTTTTGAGGCATGTTAAAAAAAATAATGCACTTTGTGACGTCAATAATAAATATGGCAGTGCCATGTTGGCATTTTTCCATAACTTGAGTTGATTTATTTTGGAAAACCTTGTTACATTGTTTAATGCATCCAGCAGGGCATCACAACAAAATTAGGCATAATAATGTGTTAATTCCACGACTGTATATATCAGTATTGGTTGATATCGGTATCTGTAATTAAGAGTTGGACAATATCGGATATCGGCAAAAAAACCATTATCGGACAGTCCAGACATTTCTCCTCAATGAGCTAAATTGAATTCTGTCTCTGTTTAATTCCTTGCTTCTGGTCTGTTTAATAAATGTCATCAGTGTTTGAACCTAGTGGTTAGAGTGTCCGCCCTGAGATGGGTAAGTTGTGAGTAGGGCTGCAACTAACAACTAATTTGATAATCGATTAATCTGTCGATTATTACTTCGATTAATCGATTAATAATCGGATAAAAGACACAAACTACATGTTTATCCTTTCCAGTATTTTATTGAAAAAAACCAGCATACTGACACCATACTTATTTTGAGTATTGTTTCTCAGTTGTTTGTAAATGTTGCAGTTTATAAATAAAGGTTTATAAAAAAATTAAAAAAAATAAAAAGTAGCCTCTGCGCATGCGCATAGCATAGATCCAACGAATTGATGACTAAATTAATCTGCAACTATTTTTATAATCGATTTTAATCGATTTAATGGATTAGTTGTTGCAGCCCTAGTTGTGAGTTCAAACCCCGGCCGAGTCATACCAAACACTATAAAAATGGGAGCCATTACCTCCCTGCTTGGCACTTCGCATCAAGGGTTGGAATTGGGGATTAAATCACCAAAAATGATTTTCGGGCGCGGCACCGCTGCTGCCCACTGCTCCCCTCACCTCCCAGGGGGTGAACAAGGGAATGAGTCAAATGCAGAGGACACATTTCACCACACCTAGTGTGTGTGTGACAATCATTGGTACTTTAACTTAAAGGCCTACTGAAAGCCACTACTAGCGACCACGCAGTCTGATAGTTTATATATCAATGATGAAATCTTAACATTGCAACACATGCCAATACGGCCGGGTTAACTTATAAAGTGACATTTTAAATTTCCCGCTAAACTTCCGGTTGAAAATGTCTAGATATGATGACTTATGCGCGTGACGTCAATCGTTGAAACGGAAGTATCGGTACCCCATTGAATCCAATACAAAATAGCTCTGTTTTCATCTCAAAATTCCACAGTATTCTGGACATCTGTGTTGGTGAATCTTTTTCAATTTGTTTAATGAACAATGGAGACTGCAAAGAAGAAGGTTGTAGGTGGGATCGGTGTATTAGCGGCTGGCTGCAGCAACACAACCAGGAGGACTTTGACTTGGATAGCAGACGTGCTAGCTGACGCTAGCCGCCGACCGCACGGATGGTAAATGGTAAATGGGTCGTACTTGTATAGCGCTTTTCTACCTTTTTAAGGAACTCAAAGCGCTTTGACACTATTTTCCACATTCACCCATTCACACACACACATTCACACACTGATGGCGGATGATCGGGTGAAGTCCTTCGTCCTTCCGTCGATCGCTGGAACGCAGGTGAGCACGGGTGTTGATGAGCAGATGAGGGCTGGCTGGCGTAGGTGGAGCGCTGATGTTTTTATCATAGCTCTGTGAGGTCCCGTTGCTAAGTTAGCTTCAATGGCGTCGTTAGCAACAGCATTGTTAAGCTTCGCCAAGCTGGGAATTATTAACCGTGTATTTACATGTCCATGGTTTAATAGTATTGTTGATCTTCTGTCTATCCTTCCAGTCAGGGGTTTATTTCTTCTGTTTCTATCTGCATTTGAGCCCGATGCTATCACGTTAGCTCAGTAGCTGGAGATAAAAGTCACTGTGAATGTCCATTTCGCATTCTCGACTCTCATTTTCAAGAGGATATAGTATCCGAGGTGGTTTAAAATACAAATCC
>NC_084741.1:13278114-13325614 GCF_033978785.1 Entelurus aequoreus
CATAAAGAATCTAGAATCGGTTTGAATTTGTCATCAGTTTAAATCTAGAGTCGTTTCGAATCAAGAATCATTTCAAATAGTGAATCATTTTGAGATACGCCTTGAATCGAGTGTCATGTTCAGTCATGAATCGTGTTGAGTCGAGAATGACTTGAATACAGAATCCAGACATAAAAAACACTAACCTGTTCTATATTAACCGTCTTTAAGTTGAAGTGGAGTGGTATTTGAGATTTTTTTGGGGGCCGTTTTTTTTCGCTAATCGGTTTGAATCAAGAATTGCTTGAATCGAGAATCATGAAGAATTAATAATCGGTTCAAATTTGCAATCAGTTTGAATCAAGAGTCACGTAGAATCGAAAATTGGTTTGTGTCGCTAATCGGTTTTGATCAGGAATCGTTTTGAATCAAACTATCATGAAGAATCTAGAATTGGTTTGAATTTGTCATCAGTTTGAATCTAGAGTCGTTTCGAATCAAGAATCATTTTGAGAATCGCCTTGAATCGAGTGTCATGTTCAGTCATGATTCGTGTTGAGTCGAGAATGACTTGAATACAGAATCCAGACATAAAAAACACAAACCTGTTCTATATTAACCGTCTTTTAGTTGAAGTGGAGTGGTATTTTTTTTAAAAAGCTTTTATCTTGTTTGTGTCGCTAATCGGTTTTGATCAGGAATCGTTTTCAATCAAAATTTCATAAAGAATCTAGAATCGGTTTGAATTTGTCATCAGTTTGAATCTAGAGTGGTTTCGAATCAAGAATCATTTTGAGAATCGCCTTGAATCGAGTATCATGTTCAGTCATCAATCAATCAATCAATCAATGTTTATTTATATAGCCCTAAATCACAAGTGTCTCAAAGGGCTGTACAAGCCACAACGACATCCTCGGGACAGAGCCCACATACGGGCAAGGAAAACTCACCCCAGTGGGACGTCAATGTGAATGACTATGAGAAACCTTGGAGAGGACCGCATATGTGGGTAACCCCCACCCCTCTAGGGGAGACCGAAAGCAATGGATGTCGAGTGGGTCTGACATAATATTGTGAAAGTCCAACACATCAGCGAGAGTCCAGTCCATAGTGGGGCAAGCAGGAACCATCCCGAGTGGAGACGGGTCAGCAGCGTAGAGATGTCCCCATCTGATGAACAGGCTAGCGGTCCATCCCGGGTTTGGAGCAGAGTAGAAAAGAAAAGAAAAGAAACAGCAGATCAACTGGTCTAAACAAGGAGTCTATTTAAAGGCTAGAGTATACAAATGAGTTTTAAGATGAGACTTAAATGCTTCTACTGAGGTAGCATCTCTAACTTTTACCGGGAGGGCATTCCATAGTATTGGAGCCCGAATAGAAAACGCTCTATAGCCCGCAGACTTTTTTTGGCTCTGGGAATCACTAATAAGCCGGAGTTCTTTGAACGCAGATTTCTTGCCGGGACATATGGTACAATACAATCGGCAAGATAGGCAGGAGCTTGACCGTGTAGTATTTTATACGTAAGTAGTAAAACCTTAAAGTCGCATCTTAGGTGCACAGGAAGCCAGTGCAAGTGAGCCAGTATAGGCGTAATATGATCAAACTTTCTTGTTTTTGTCAAAAGTCTAGCAGCCGCATTTTGTACCATCTGTAATCTTTTAATGCTAGACATAGGGAGGCCCGAAAATAAAACGTTATAGTAATCGAGACGAGATGTAACGAACGCATGGATAATGATCTCAGCATCGCTTGTGGACAAAATGGGACGAATTTTAGCGATATTACGGAGATGAAAGAAGGCCTTTTTAGTAACACTCTTAATGTGCGACTCAAACGAGAGAGTTGGGTCGAAGATAATACCCAGATTCTTTACAGAGTCACCTTGTTTAATTGTTTGGTTGTCAAATGTTAAGGTGGTATTTTTAAATAGATGTCGGTGTTGAGCAGGACCAATAATCAGCATTTCCGTTTTCTTAGCGTTGAGTTGCAAAAAGTTAGCGGACATCCATTGTTTAATTTCATTAAGAAACGCCTCCAGCTGACTACAATCCGGCGTGTTGGTCAGCTTTAGGGGCATGTAGAGTTGGGTGTCATCAGCATAACAGTGAAAGCTAACACCGTATTTGCGTATGATGTCACCTAGCGGCAGCATGTAAATATTTAAGAGTGCAGGGCCAAGAACCGAACCCTGGGGAACTCCGCACGTTACCTTAACATAGTCCGAGGTCACATTGTTATGGGAGACACACTGCATCCTGTCAGTAAGATAAGAGTTAAACCAAGACAAGGCTAAGTCTGTCATCCCGATACGCGTTTTGATACGCTCTAATAGAATATTATGATCAACAGTATCGAAAGCGGCACTAAGATCAAGAAGCAGCAACATAGATGAAGCATCAGAATCCATCGTTAGCAATAGATCATTAGTCATTTTTGCGAGGGCTGTCTCCGTAGAGTGATTTGCCCTGAAACCGGATTGAAAAGGTTCACAGAGATTGTTAGACGCTAAGTGTTCATTTAGCTGCTGTGCTACAATTTTTTCGAGGATTTTCGAGATAAACGGAAGGTGGGACACCGGCCGGTAGTTTACCAGGAGATCAGGATCGAGGTTAGGTCTTTTGAGTAGAGGATGAATAACCGTCATGAATCGTGTTCAATCAATCAATCAATGTTTATTTATATAGCCCTAAATCACAAGTGTCTCAAAGGGCTGTACAAGCCACAACGACATCCTCGGTGTCGAGTGGGTCTGACATAATATTGTGAAAGTCCAACACATCAGCGAAAGTCCAGTCCATGGTGGAGCCAGCGGGAACCATCCCGAGCGGAGACGGGTCAGCAGCGTAGAGATGTCCCCATCTGATGGACAGGCTAGCGGTCCACCCCGGAGCAGAGTAGAAAAGAAAAGAAAAGAAACGGCAGATCAACTGGTCTAAAAAGGGAGTCTATTTAAAGGCTAGAGTATACAAATGAGTTTTAAGATGAGACTTAAATGCTTCTACTGAGGTAGCATCTCTAACTTTTACCGGGAGGGCATTCCATAGTATTGGAGCCCGAATAGAAAACGCTCTATAGCCCGCAGACTTTTTTTGGGCTCTGAGAATCACTAATAAGCCGGAGTTCTTTGAACGCAGATTTCTTGCCGGGACATATGGTACAATACAATCGGCAAGATAGGCAGGAGCTTGACCGTGTAGTATTTTATACGTAAGTAGTAAAACCTTAAAGTCGCATCTTAGGTGCACAGGAAGCCAGTGCAAGTGAGCCAGTATAGGCGTAATATGATCAAACTTTCTTGTTTTTGTCAAAAGTCTAGCAGCCGCATTTTGTACCATCTGTAATCTTTTAATGCTAGACATAGGGAGGCCCGAAAATAAAACGTTACAGTAATCGAGACGAGATGTAACGAACGCATGAATAATGATCTCAGCATCGCTTGTGGACAAAATGGAACGAATTTTAGCGATATTACGGAGATGAAAGAAGGCCGTTTTAGTAACACTCTTAATGTGTGACTCAAACGAGAGAGTTGGGTCGAAGATAATACCCAGATTCTTTACAGAGTCTCCTTGTTTAATTGTTTGGTTGTCAAATGTTAAGGTGGTATTATTAAATAGATGTCGGTGTTGAGCAGGACCGATAATCAGCATTTCCGTTTTCTTAGCGTTGAGTTGCAAAAAGTTAGTGGACATCCATTGTTTAATTTCATTAAGACACGCCTCCAGCTGACTACAATCCGGCGTGTTGGTCAACTTTAGGGGCATGTAGAGTTGAGTGTCATCAGCATAACAGTGAAAGCTAACACCGTATTTGCGTATAATGTCACCTAGCGGCAGCATGTAAATACTAAAGAGTGCAGGGCCAAGAACCGAACCCTGGGGAACTCCGCACGTTACCTTAACATAGTCCGAGGTCACATTGTTATGGGAGACACACTGCATCCTGTCAGTAAGATAAGAGTTAAACCAAGACAAGGCTAAGTCTGACATACCAATACGTGTTTTGATACGCTCTAATAAAATATTATGATCAACAGTATCAAAAGCGGCGCTAAGATCAAGAAGCAGCAACATAGATGACGCATCAGAATCCATCGTTAGCAATAGATCATTAGTCATTTTTGCGAGGGCTGTCTCCGTAGAGTGATTTGCCCTGAAACCGGATTGAAAAGGTTCACAGAGATTGTTAGACGCTAAGTGTTCATTTAGCTGCTGTGCGACAATTTTTTCGAGAATTTTCGAGATAAACGGTAGGTGGGACACCGGCCGGTAGTTCACCATGAGGTCAGGATCGAGGTTAGGTCTTTTGAGTAGAGGATGAATAACCGCTTTTTTGAATGCTAGAGGAACAGTACCAGAGGAAAGTGATAAGTTTATAATATTTAACACTGATGGACCTAATAAAACAAAAAGCTCCTTGATAAGTTTCCCAGGAATTGGGTCAAGTAGACATGTTGTTTGTTTTGTCCCATTTACACATTTTAACAATTCCTCCAATGTTATTTCATCAAAGAGAGAGAAACTATTTTGGAGGGCAATGTTACAGAATCCAGACATAAAAAACACTAACCTGTTCTATATTAACCGTCTTTTAGTTGAAGTGAAGTGGTATTTTAGATTTTTTGGTTTGTTGTTTTTATCGCTAATCGGTTTGAATCAAGAATTGCTTGAATCGAGAATCATGAAGAATTATTAATGGGTTAAAATTTGCAAACAGTTTGAATCGAGAGTCATGTAGAATCGAAAATTGGTTTGTGCTGCTAATCGGTTTTGATCAAGAATCGGTTTGAATCCAAATTTCATAAAAAATCTAGAATCGGTTTGAATTTGTCATCAGTTTGAATCTAGTGTCGTTTCAATGCAAGAAACATTTTGAGAATCGCCTTGAATCGAGTATCATGTTCAGTCATGAATCGTGTTGAGTCGAGAATGACTTGAATACAGAATCCAGACATAAAAAACACTAACCTGTTCTATATTAACCGTCTTTAAGTTGAAGTGGAGTGGTATTTGAGATTTTTTTTTTTGGGGGGGGGGGGCGTTTTTTTCCGCTAATCGGTTTGAATCAAGAATCATGAAGAATTAATAATCGGTTCAAATTTGCAATCAGTTTGAATCAAGAGTCACGTAGAATCGAAAATTGGTTTGTGTCGCTAATCGGTTTTGATCAGGAATCGTTTTGAATCAAACTATCATGAAGATTCTAGAATCGGTTTGAAATTGTCATCAGTTTGAATCTAGTCGTTTCGAATGAAGAAAAATTTCAAATAGTGAATCATTTTGAGAATCGCCTTGAATCGAGTGTCATGTTCAGTCATGAATCGTGTTGAGTCGAGAATGACTTGAATACAGAATCTAGACATAAAAAACACTAACCTGTTCTATATTAACCGTCTGGAATAGACTTGTGCTGTTTTTAAGTTGAAGTGGAGTGGTATTTTTAATTTTAATTTTAATTTTTATTTTTCCATGACACCTAGTGGCCAAAATGATCCATTAAGTTAAGCTCAAGACGCAGTGAGTTGAATGATGCAGACACGTTTGTTACTGCATACTTTCTAACATGCCTCAGAGGCGTTGTGTGCGTAAGCAACATGCTACCATGATCATTCCGCACTTGCCTACGTCGACAAATGCTCTGCGTCAGAGGTGTCAAACTTGTTTTCACTGAGGGCCACACCGCACTCATGGCTGCCATTAGAGGGCCGCTTGTAACAGCAAATAATTAACCAATTTGCCTATGAATTTAAAATATTTTACATTTTTTAACGTAAAGAGTAAAAAAAATCTGCCGATTTTACCACTGTTTTTTTAGAGAGAAAAAACTGGCAGCTTAGTTGCCAGTAAAATATTGTACTGTAAAATATATGGTGTTTTTTATTATTATTATTTTACAACATATTACTGTAAATAGAAATACAATACCGCTGTTCAATTTTTTTTTGGCTACTCAGATGCCAGTTTTTTGCCATGATAAAATGTGCTACCATAAAATCATCAACCGTGGACTTTACAGTAAAAAAACTGACAGCTCAGTCGACAGAATTTTACTGTAAAAAAAAATAAATATTGGTCTTTTTTTTTCCAATTTACGGTAATATGCTGTAAAAAAAAAAAAAAAAAACTCCTTAAATTTTACAGTAAAATCCATTGGTCGTTTTTATAGTGTACAATTTGATGGATAACTTGCTTCGAAACCACAAGTTAAGCAGATATTTAAGTATTTATTTGGATTTAGATAATATAATATTTCTTGCAATGTTTGACACTACTACCTGTAGTAAGAAAGTAGAGAAAGAAAATATCAGGTATTTTATTGAAACATAATATTTCCAGGCTTTTGCGGGCCATATAAAATGACATGGAGGGCCGGATTTGGCCCGCGGGCCTTGAGTTTGACACCTGAGTCGGGACCCGGGGTGGACCGCTTGCCTGTGCATCGGTTGGGTACATCTCTGCACTGCTGACCCGTCTCCACTCAGGATGGTCTCCTGCTGGCCCCACTATGGACTGGACTCTCATTATTATGTTAGATCCACTATGGACTGGACTCTCACACTATTATGTTAGATCCACTATGGACTGGACTGTCACACTATTATGTTAGATCCACTATGGACTGGACTGTCACACTATTATGTTAGATCCACTATTGACTGGACTCTCACACTATTATGTTAGATCCACTATTGACTGGACTCTCACACTATTATGTTAGATCCACTATAGACTGGACTCTCACACTATTATGTTAGATCCACTATGGACTGGACTCTCACAATATTATGTTAGATCCACTATGGACTGGACTCTCACTATTATGTTAGATCCACTATGGACTGGACTCTCACACTATTATGTTATGCCTGGTTCACACCAACGGCACTTGCCGCGCTTTAAAGCGGCGAGCAAAGCGCCGCCATTTTTGTCAATTTTTCCACGAATATCCCGATCTCCGAAGTAATGTTATGCTTTGATGCGAATTAGTTGCCGCTTTGTTACCGTTCCTCACGATTTGATCCCGCTTTGATACGCTTTAAATCACGCTTTGATACGTTTTATTACACTTTATTGAACTTTATTACGCTTTGATGCGATCCTGACGCTTTAAATCAGGCTCTGACACGATTATCAAGCTCTGTTGTGCATTGTTACAACAAAAATAAGAAAAAAATGTGAAAAACTCAGTAGTTGTCCCCCCATTTTTTTTAGATGTATCTATTTATTTGATTTCTCTTTTTGTTTTATTATATACAGGATAAAACACATAATGTAATAAAAAAGAGAACTATGATAAACAAATAAGTAAAAAAAAATGTGAAAAACTCAGTATACTGTTTTCCACATTATTTTTTCAATTTCTCTTTTTTTTCCGTTATATTATGTTTATTATTTATTATTTATTATGTTTTATATCTTCATTCCTTTTATTTCTTTGTCATCTTAATAAATATCTATCTTTCATTTCTTATGCTAGTTGACAATAATAAAGGCATTTCTTTTATTTTTTATATTCATTTATTTTTTCAATTTCTCTTTTTTTCCCGTTATATTATGTTTTATATCTTCATTTCTTTTATTTCTTTGTCATCTTAATAAATATCTATCTTTCATTTCTTATGCTAGTTGACAATAATACAAGGCATTTCTTTTAAACGTAACATATTCTCTTTATTATTAACACCCACATATGCGGTCCTCTCCAAGGTTTCTCATAGTCATTCACATCGATGTCCCATTGGGGTTGTGAGTTTTTCCTTGCCCTTATGTGGGCTCTGTACCGCGGATGTCGTTGTGGCTTGTGCAGCCCTTTGAGACACTTGTGATTCAGGGCTATATAAATAAACATTGATTGATTGATTGATTGACCTGTGCTCTGCGTTGTCGTTCAATTGTTATCATAGTCTAGCTCGTGCGCTACTGTGTGCTTAGCCGCCGTGTAGCTGTTAGCAACCTATAGCCTGACATGTTTACCTCTTCTAAATGACTACACAATGGAAGACATGCTGCGCTTATTGATGGACATTCGGGTGTTTCTTTGGCACGAGTGGACACGCTGCTCGTATCGCACATGATATCGCACACGTTTTGGGTTTTTTGTTGGTATTTTGGTATTTTTTTCTCGAGATTTTATTTTTTGGGGGTATTCATGTGCGTATCGTTGCGCACTTTTTGCCGATTATTAGGACACTCCGAGAATAATCCCATATTCATGTTAGCACACACGTTAAATTCGAGGAAGTGTCCATTGGAGTGGACATTTGAGTTTGCCGGAAGTGATCAGTCACGTGTGTGTTAACCCCCGATCCTCCTTTTCGACATGTGATCTCATCTTTTTTTTTTTCTTTTTTTTTTGCTCTTCATCTCGCAGATTAAATATTCTGAACTATTGTTTGAACGCTAAATGACACTTTTTTTTTCCTTTTTTTTTTCCGGACAGTCCCCCCTCCCCTCCCTCCTCTCCCTCCATCCCCACTACCGCCACCATCTTCATCGTCGTCATCATCATCATCATCATCATCATCATCATCATCTCCTCCCATCCTCTTGCGGAGTGCGGCGCGCGAAAGGGAAGCTCCGACGTCCCGCAGCAACGCGCAGGTAAGCGGCAATCGTTTCCGATCGATCCATCGAGTCGATACCGTGTGCCTCGCGTAAAGGGAACGCGTGCACGACTTCTTCATCCTTTTTTTTTTTTTTTTTTTTTTTGTGTGGCTTTTTTTACTCTGCCGCTGCAGACTATAATTAGATGCGTCTATTATGCAAATTAGCTCGTTGGCCCCTCCCCCCTGCATCGTCTCATTGTATTAATTGATGTATCCATGTGTGCTGCAATCGACCCATCTATCGGGCTCGTCCGTGCACGTCTCAGCGGGATTCGGCGTCCATTTTGCGCGCGTGCACGCGACGCGTTAATGAATGCGCCGCAGTCTGCATCGCTCCACGCCGCCTTTGCCCACTATTACGCGCGTCTGCGTGTTCTTTCCAGCATCTTCGCGTCACGTCGATGACGTTTTCTTGCGTTTTTTGTTTCATTTTTTTCCCCCTGCAAAAGTCCAACTGCACCAAAATGCATCATGGAGTTTGTGCAGAGGGGGAGAAAGGTGGTGTTATTCGGCGTGTGCGCTGCAACATTTAGCATACTGTAGTGTTATTATTATTATTAATAATAAATATGAGCACCAGGTTGCTGCATGATGGCGTCCGTCATCACCTGCTGTGACTCAACTCGTGTGACCCCTCCTCAAAGCAGGATGCACCACATCCCTTGATGACTTATTTATTATTTATTTACAATCAATATTACATTTGGTATTTATGTGCGTGTTCATAAATGTTAATTTGCTTAATAATAGAAACCATGTCTAATGTAATAGTGAGCTAATAATAATAACTGTTGTCATTTCTTCTTTTCTTACACTTCTGAGTGTCATTTGCAAGTATTATATAGTACAGTGTTTACAGTGGCAAGTATTATATAGTACAGTGTTTACAGTTGCAAGTATTATATAGTACAGTGTTTACAGTGGCAAGTATTATATAGTACAGTGTTTACAGTTGCAAGTATTATATCGTAAAGTGTTTACAGTTGCAAGTATTATATAGTACAGTGTTTACAGATGCAATTTTTATATAGTACAGTGTTTACAGTTGCAAGTATTATATAGTACAGTGTTTACAGTGGAAAGTATTATATAGTACAGTGTTTACAGTTGCCAGTATTATATAGTACAGTGTTTACAGTTGCAAGTATTATATAGTACAGTGTTTACAGTTGCCATTATTATATAGTACAGTGTTTACAGTTGCAAGTATTATATAGTGCAGTGTTTACAGTGGCAAGTATTATATAGTGCAGTGTTTACAGTTGCAAGTATTATATAGTACATTGTTTACAGTGGCAAGTATTATATAGTACAGTGCTTACAGTTGCAAGTATTGTATAGTACAGTGTTTACAGTGGCAAGTATTATGTAGTACAGTCTTTACAGTTGCAAGTATTATATAGTACAGTGTTTACAGTGGCAAGTATTATATAGTAGAGTGTTTACAGTTGCAAGTATTGTATAGTACAGTGTTTACAGTTGCCAGTATTATATAGTACAGTGTTTACAGTTGCAAGTATTATATAGTACAGTGTTTACAGTGGCAAGTATTATATAGTACCGTGTTTACAGTTGCAAGTAGTATATAGTATTGTGTTTACAGTTGCAAGTATTATATGATACAGTGTTTACAGTTGCAAGTATTATATAGTACAGTGTTTACAGTTGCCAGTATTATATAGTACAGTGTTTACAGTTGCAAGTATTATATAGTACAGTCTTTACAGTTGCCAGTATTATATAGTACAGTCTTTACAGTTGCAAGTATTATATAGTACAGTGTTTACAGTGGCAAGTATTATATAGTATAGTGTTTACAGTTGCAATTATTATATAATACAGTGTTTACAGTGGAAAGTATTATATAGTACAGTGTTTACAGTTGCAAGTATTATATAATACAGTGTTTACAGTTGCAAGTATTATATAGTACAGTGTTTACAGTTGCAAGTATTATATAGTACAGTGTTTACAGTGGCAAGTATTATATAGTACAGTGTTTACAGTTGCAAGTATTATATAGTACAGTGTTTACAGTTGCCATTATTATATAGTACAGTGTTTACAGTTGCAAGTATTATATAGTGCAGTGTTTACAGTGGCAAGTATTATATAGTGCAGTGTTTACAGTTGCAAGTATTATATAGTACAGTGTTTACAGTGGAAAGTATTATATAGTACAGTGTTTACAGTTGCAACTATTATATAGTAGTGTTTACAGTGGCAAGTATTATATAGTAGTGTTTACAGTTGCAAGTATTATATAGTATTGTGTTTACAGTTGCAAGTATTATATAGTACAGTGCTTACAGTTGCAAGTATTGTATAGTACAGTGTTTACAGTGGCAAGTATTATATAGTACAGTCTTTACAGTTGCAAGTATTATATCGTAAAGTGTTTACAGTTGCAAGTATTATATAGTACAGTGTTTACAGTTGCAATTTTTATATAGTACAGTGTTTACAGTTGCAAGTATTATATAGTACAGTCTTTACAGTTGCCAGTATTATATAGTACAGTGTTTACAGTTGCAAGTATTATATAGTAAAGTGTTTACAGTGGAAAGTATTATATAGTACAGTCTTTACAGTTGCCAGTATTATATAATACAGTGTTTACAGTTGCAAGTATTATATAGTACAGTGTTTACAGTTGCCAGTATTATATAGTACAGTGTTTACAGTGGCAAGTATTATATAGTACAGTGTTTACAGTTGCCAGTATTATATGGTACAGTGTTTACAGTTGCAAGTATTATATAGTACAGTGTTTACAGTTGCCAGAATTATATAGTACATTGTTTACAGTTGCAAGTATTATATAGTACAGTGTTCACAGTGGCAAGTATTATATAGTACAGTGTTTACAGTTGCAAGTATTATATAGTACAGTGTTTACAGTGGCAAGTATTATATAGTACAGTGTTTACAGTTGCAAGTATTATATAATACAGTGTTTACAGTTGCAAGTATTATATAGTGTAGTGTTTACAGTTGCAAGTATTACATAGTACAGTGTTTACAGTGGCAAGTATTATATAGTACAGTGTTTACAGTTGCAGGTATTATATAATACAGTGTTTACAGTTGCAAGTATTATATAATACAGTGTTTACAGTAGAAAGTATTATATAGTACAGTCTTTACAGTTGCAAGTATTATATAGTACAGTGTTTACAGTGGCAAGTTTTATATAGTACAGTGTTTACAGTTGCAAGTATTATATAGTACAGTGTTTACAGTGGCAAGTTTTATATAGTACAGTGTTTACAGTTGCAAGTATTATATAGTACAGTGTTTACAGATGCAATTTTTATATAGTACAGTGTTTACAGTTGCAAGTATTATATAGTACAGTGTTTACAGTGGCAAGTATTATATAGTACAGTGTTTACAGTTGCCAGTATTATATAGTACAGTGTTTACAGTTGCAAGTATTATATAGTACAGTGTTTACAGTGGCAAGTATTATATAGCACAGTGTTTACAGTTGCAAGTATTATATAGTACAGTGTTTACAGTGGCAAGTATTATATAGTACAGTGTTTACAGTTGCAAGTATTATATAGTACAGTGTTTACAGTTGCCATTATTATATAGTACAGTGTTTACAGTTGCAAGTATTATATAGTGCAGTGTTTACAGTGGCAAGTATTATATAGTGCAGTGTTTACAGTTGCAAGTATTATATAGTACAGTGTTTACAGTGGAAAGTATTATATAGTACAGTGTTTACAGTTGCAACTATTATATAGTAGTGTTTACAGTGGCAAGTATTATATAGTAGTGTTTACAGTTGCAAGTATTATATAGTATTGTGTTTACAGTTGCAAGTATTATATAGTACAGTGCTTACAGTTGCAAGTATTGTATAGTACAGTGTTTACAGTGGCAAGTATTATATAGTACAGTCTTTACAGTTGCAAGTATTATATCGTAAAGTGTTTACAGTTGCAAGTATTATATAGTACAGTGTTTACAGTTGCAATTTTTATATAGTACAGTGTTTACAGTTGCAAGTATTATATAGTACAGTCTTTACAGTTGCCAGTATTATATAGTACAGTGTTTACAGTTGCAAGTATTATATAGTAAAGTGTTTACAGTGGAAAGTATTATATAGTACAGTCTTTACAGTTGCCAGTATTATATAATACAGTGTTTACAGTTGCAAGTATTATATAGTACAGTGTTTACAGTTGCCAGTATTATATAGTACAGTGTTTACAGTGGCAAGTATTATATAGTACAGTGTTTACAGTTGCCAGTATTATATGGTACAGTGTTTACAGTTGCAAGTATTATATAGTACAGTGTTTACAGTTGCCAGAATTATATAGTACATTGTTTACAGTTGCAAGTATTATATAGTACAGTGTTCACAGTGGCAAGTATTATATAGTACAGTGTTTACAGTTGCAAGTATTATATAGTACAGTGTTTACAGTGGCAAGTATTATATAGTACAGTGTTTACAGTTGCAAGTATTATATAATACAGTGTTTACAGTTGCAAGTATTATATAGTGTAGTGTTTACAGTTGCAAGTATTACATAGTACAGTGTTTACAGTGGCAAGTATTATATAGTACAGTGTTTACAGTTGCAGGTATTATATAATACAGTGTTTACAGTTGCAAGTATTATATAATACAGTGTTTACAGTAGAAAGTATTATATAGTACAGTCTTTACAGTTGCAAGTATTATATAGTACAGTGTTTACAGTGGAAAGTATTATATAGTACAGTGTTTACAGTTGCAAGTATTATATAGTACAGTGTTTACAGTGGCAAGTATTGTATAGTACAGTGTTTACAGTTGCCAGTATTATATAGTACAGTGTTTACAGTGGGAAGTATTATATAGTACAGTGTTTACAGTTGCCAGTATTATACAGTACAGTGTTTACAGTGGCAAGTATTATATAGTATAGTGTTTACAGTTGCAATTATTATATAATACAGTGTTTACAGTTGCAAGTATTATATAGTACAGTGTTTACAGTTGCAAGTATTACATAGTACAGTGTTTACAGTGGCAAGTATTATATAGTACAGTGTTTACAGTTGCAAGTATTATATAGTACAGTGTTTACAGTGGAAAGTATTATACAGTACAATCTTTACAGTTGAAAGTATTATATAGTACAGTGTTTACAGTTGCCAGTATTATATAGTACAGTGTTTACAGTGGCAAGTATTATATTGTACAGTCTTTACAGTTGCAAGTATTATATAATACAGTGTTTACAGTTGCCAGTATTATATAGTACAGTGTTTACAGTGGCAAGTATTATATAGTACAGTCTTTACATTTGCAAGTATTATATAGTACAGTGTTTACAGTTGCAAGTATTATATAGTACAGTGTTTCTTAATCGTCCCAGCAGACACAAGACATTGAAACAACGTTGATTATACGTACACGTCCCTTTAAAACAACGTTGCGAAATAGTCGTATTTGTAAATTGAGACAACGTCGATGTCTAACGTTGGATCAACGTTGTTGGGAAATGACCACATTTCAACGGTCATATTGATGTCAGAACCCGACATTGATTAAAGGTCGTCAAAAAGCGTTTTGTTTGGGTTGTAGAATATTGGTTGGGAAATGACCAAATTTCAATGGTCAAATTAATGTCAAATGAAGCTGACATTGAATAAACTTAGTCAAAAAGCACTATAGCACAAGAGAGTGGCGAGTGGATGACTGACAAGAGGGTTCACTCTGTTAATTTCATACCACTATAGAACAACAGAGTGGAGAGTGGATGCCTGATAAAGAGGGTTCACTCTGTTTATTTCATACCTCTATTGGACAAGAGAGTGGAGATTGGATGACTGATGAGAGGGTTCACTCTGTTAATTTCATACCACTACAGAACTGGAGACTGGATGACGGACAAGAGGGTTCACTCTTGTTTATTTCATACCACTGTAGAACAAGAGAGTGGATCACTGACGAGAGGGTTCACTCTGTTAATTTCATACCACTATAGAACAACAGAGTGGAGAGTGGATGACTGATAAAGAGGGTTCACTCTGTTTATTTCATACCACTATAGGACAAGAGAGTGGAGATTGGATGACTGACAAGAGGGTTGACTCTGTTAATTCCATACCACTACAGAACTGGAGACTGGATGACGGACAAAAGGGTTCACTGTTGTTTTTTTCATACCTCTGTAGAACAAGAGAGTGGATCACTGACAAGAGGGTTCACTCTGTTAATTTCCTACCACTATAGGACACGAGAGTGGATGACTGACGAGAGGGTTCATTCTGTTTATTTCATACCACTATAGGACAGGAGAGTGGAGATTGGATGACTGACAATAGGGTTCACTCTGTTAATTTCACACCACTATAGACCTGGAGACTGGAAGACAGACAAGAGGGTTCACTCTTGTTTATTTCATACCACTGTAGAACAAGAGAGTGGATCACTGACAAGAGGGTTCACTCTTGTTTATTTCATACCACTGTAGAACAAGAGAGTGGATCACTGACAAGAGGGTTCACTCTTGTTTATTTCATACCACTGTAGAACAAGAGAGTGGATCACTGACAAGAGGGTTCACTCTGTTAATGTCTTACCACTATAGGACACGAGAGTGGATGACTGAAGCGGGTTCACTCTGTTTATGTCATACCACTATAGGACAAGAGAGTGGAGATTGGATGACTGACAAGAGGGTTCACTCTGTTAATTTCATACCACTATAGAACTGGAGACTGGATGACAGACAAGAGGGTTCACTGTTGTTTATTTCATACCACTGTAGAACAAGAGAGTGGATCACTGACAAGAGGGTTCACTCTGTTCATTTCTTACCACTATAGGACAAGAGAGTGGATCACTGACAAGAGGGTTCACTCTGTTAATTTCTTACCACTATTGGACACGAGAGTGGATGACTGACAAGAGGGTTCACTCTGTTTATGTCATACCACTATAGGACAAGAGAGTGGAGATTGGATGACTGACAAGAGGGTTCACTCTGTTAATTTCATACCACTATAGAACTGGAGACTGGATGACGGACAATAATTATTGATATCGGCCGATATAGAACACGTATATCATGATATAGTTGTCAGCCGTATCGCCCGGCCCTTTGATCAAATCAGGTTCTTTCCTCTTTTAGTTGAATATTATCTTCATTATTAGTACTACTTAGTATTGCTTCTCATTCGAACCTGCAAGTTCTGGCTTGTCTCCCGCATGACTGCAGCCTGTTTGTGGCCCCTGAGGGGATATGACGCCGTCGTCTCATACGCACACTGGGCCGTGACGTATGTGTGTGGAATTCATTGTGACCGCTAAGGAGGAGACGAAAAGTGGGCAAAATGAGCCAGTTCCGGACTATAAGCCGCTACTTTTTTCCCTACGCTTTGAAACCTGCGGCTTGTCAAAACGGCGCGGCTAATTTTATGGATTTTTCTTCGCTGACGGCCATCATGCGAAAACTTTTCATAAAACACACTGAAAAGGTGTGTTATTGTTTGTGCTATGGCACCGTCTTTTGGATGAGTTGTATTAGTACTACCTAATATTGCTTCTCATTCAAGCCTGCAAGTGTACCTAAATTTGTGGCTTGTCTCCCGCACGACTGCAACCTGTTTGTGGCCCCTGACCGCTAAGGAAGAGACAAAAAGTGGGCAAAATGAGCCAGTTCCGGACTATAATCCGCTGCTTTTTTCCCTACGCTTTGAAACCTGTGGCTTGTCAAAACGGCGTGGCTAATTTTATGGATTTTTCTTCGCTGATGGCCATAATGCAAACACACTGAAAAGGTGTGTTATTGATTGTGCTACGGCGCCATCTTTTGGACGAGTTCGCTCGCCGCATGTTCTGCCGGTTGAATGTGAATTCCTCATGTGGGAAGGTTATTTAAAGTTTTGAATCGGAAGTAGAAGTGCAGTTCAGTCTTCTAGCCGTCCATAGTGTTTTCTACTCGTATGGATTCATCCATTCATCACTCCAAGCCACGTTTGTAAGTTTTACAATATAACTACAACTATTCTTACTTACTAAACCCTCCCATGTGTGATGTTTCTCATTGTAGCCCATTGGGCTGAGTTTTTCCTTGCCCTGATGTGGGATCCAAGCCGAGGATGTCGTGGTGGCTTGCTATTGTAATGTAATGAAACTAGCGTCGTTAGCATTAGCTATTATGCTCACACGTTTACAAGTGTTTGTGTTAGTGGTATTAACTTACGATGGCATTTTTTTTTGTATTGTTTTATTTTTTACAAATTCGTCAGTAAATTCACCAAAACGTCACCGTGGAGTTATTGAGTCCGTTTAGTTGATTGGAGAGCGAGCTTGCACAGCTAGTGTGTCCGTGACCATGACTTCTGTTTTGTCTGATCGGCCGTTTTACTGCCCTGTTACAGACACCGTTTGGAAACAATTAAGGTATGTAAATAAACATTTACACAATATTTCTGTGTATATAACTCCTTTCACAACGTATATACCCGCGGCTTATAGTCCGGTGCAGCTTATATATGGAAAATATGTGTTTTCTTCCGAAATTTAGCGGGCTTATACACTGCACTGTTGAGATCGTGAAGATTTAAGTCTGCGAATGATCTCTCTAGCTCAGGGGTGTCAAATCAAATATTGATATTTTTCATTTCCGGAATGAGGACTTGTGGCGCCACACCGCTAAATCTGGAAAAAAAGACAAAAAAATCTGATATTCAATTTTAAAAAAGAAAAAAAAAAACGCTCCAATGAAGCCGGTGCTGTAGGTGCGTTAGGGTGAGCAAATCAAGCGCTCCCTTTCCTCCGACACATGTCGGACACGTCCCCTGAGCTCGTTGTAAACAAACATGGCGCTGGTCACTTGGGACGCCGTCACTGTTTGGAAGGAAGACATTTCCTGTGATATGTGCGCCAAATGTTCTGCCGACATCCTGCGCGGAGGGAAAAAAAGACATCTTGCGTCGACACATCAAACCTTATCTTATCCACCTTAAAGCGCAACATGGACATCAGCGACAATTTGCCAAAGAAAGGTGTTTACATCTACATTCTCTCCATGAGCTTCAAGAGGTAGTCACCTGAGATGGTTTTCACTCCACAGGTCGTGATTGAAGCTCATGGAGAGAATGCCAAGAGTGTGCAAAGCAGTAATCCGAGAAAAGGGTGGCTATTTTGAAGAATATAAAGCATGTTTTCAGTTATATCACCTTTTTTTTGTTAAGTACATAACTCCACATGTGTTAGTGGCAGTCTACACTTATCTCTGTTTGACTGCCATCATATTGCAGTCTACACTTATCTCTAATGTTTGACAGCCATCATATTGCAGTCTACACTTATCTCTGTTTGACTGCCATCATATTGCAGTCTACACTTATCTCTAATGTTTGACAGCCATAATATTGCAATCTACACTTATCTCTAATGTTTGACTGCCATCATATTGCAGTCTACATGTATCTCTAATGTTTGACTGCCATCGTATTGCAGTCTACATGTATCTCTTATGTGTGACTGCCATCATATTGCAGTCTACACTTATCTCTAATGTTTGACTGCCATCATATTGCAGTCTACACTTATCTCTTATGTGTGACTGCCATCATATTGCAGTCTACACTTATCTCTAATGTTTGACTGCCATCGTATTGCAGTCTACACGTATCTCTTATGTTTGACTGCCATCATATTGCAGTGTACACTTATCTCTTATGTATGACTGCCATCATATTGCAGTCTACACTTATCTCTAATGTTTGACTGCCATCATATTAAGGCTGCAGCTAACGATTATTTTTCTATCGATTAATCTATAGATTATTTTTTCGATTAATCGGTTAATCTATAGATTATTTTTTCGATTCATCTATAGATTATTTTTCCTTTTACCGATTATTTTTTATTTTATTTTATTTAAAATGAAGATGAAAAAATAAAAGTAGGCCAGTTTTTTTCAAAAGGCATGGCTTTTATTTACAAAAAAAAAAGTATGGCCACTCAGTCAACATTGACAACAACATTACAAAATATTCTGTAACAATGTAAACATTTAAAACTTTTAACATTTAACAAAATTAAAAGTAGCTTATTTGCTTTTTAATGTGCAAATATAAAAGTAAACATCCAGTGCAAATCTTAAGCATTTCAAAAGTAAAAGTATTGCTTATTTTGCTTTAAAATGTGCAAAAATAAAGATAAACATCCAATACAAAAAAGTGCAAAACGAAATATTCTGTAACAGTGTAAACATTTCAACAAATGTGAAAGTATTGCTTATTTGCTAAAATGTGCAAAAATAAAGATAAACATCAATACAAAAAAGTGTCAATCTAAATATTCTGGAGCACTGTAAACATTAAGTATTGCTTTTAAAATGTGCAAAATAAACATCCAGTCCAACACAGTACACAATAACCAATTCTACTCATTCCAGTGAGTGACTAACAGTTGTAATGAAGAAAGGTTAGCATGTCTACTTGCTTTGCTTCTTTTCTTGTTTACAATATTCCCAGCAGCTGAAAATAGGCGCTCAGAAGGGGTCGATGTGGCTGGAACTGAGAGGTAATTAGCCTTCACCTCAAGCCAGGACTGCGAGTGAGCTGAGCTGCAGTTTAAGTTTCTAGAAGGTCAACGGGCTCATAGTGATGTTACTAGTAGTTGACTGGGAGGTGTTTATTATCATTTGGGGAGAGTCCGCTGCCTGATGCTCACCTGCTAAACACCTATCTGCTCCACGCTGAAGCGCTGACTACATGCGCTCTGAATACGCACTGCTGATTGGCTGATAATGCTTCGTGTGTACCAATCAGATGGTTGTGTGGGTGGGACAATGCTGCGTGTGTACCAATCAGATGGTTGTATGGGTGGGACAATGCTGCGTGCTGAGACAGAGGCAGCCGCAGAAGGAGCAAAGCAACTTGTTAAGACTTTAGCAGCTAAAGTTAGCTTTAGCTTAGAAACTCGTTCGGTACACCCCCGTACCGAACCGAAAGCCCCGTACCGAAACGGTTCAATACAAAACACATAACCTTACACCCATAGCAGATACAAATGACACATTCATGTTTTTGTGTAATGATGACAACGTACGCTAACGCGGACGATTGACTAGTTGATGGTTGATGGTTTTCTTTTCAAATGTTCGTTCATAGCCGTTGTGCTGCTATGATAGGTCATTTACGCTCGACACTGTGCATACAACAACATTATTAGGCTGTGTATTGAAATACTCCCACACTTTTGACCACTTTTGGCGTGCGTTTTTCCCCTCGCTTGCACAGTCTGCTTTGCGCTCCGCCATGACGGTAGTGTGACGTAATTATGCGACGCGTCGACGCACAAAAACGGCGTCGACGTATTTACATAACCGATGACGTCGACTACGTCGACGCGTCGTTTCAGCCTTACATCATATTGCAGTCTACACTTATCTCTAATGTTTGACTGCCATCATATTGCAGTCTACACTTACCTCTTATGTGTGACTGCCATCTACTGGTCACACTTATCATTACACCATGTACCAACTAAAATAGGTTTGAGGATCTGTGTTATTAGGCGCACTGTCGAGTTTTGAGAAAAAAAAAAGGATTTTAAGTGCGCCTCGGACAAAATTATCGGCGCAAAACTCGCCCCCAAAGTATTTTTGACGTGGTCTTGACTCCTGGCCGCGTTGGCGCAGCAGTTCTTTGTCCGGTCCTCTCCGTGGAGACGCCATTGTGCAGCGGTCATCACATCTGTCATGTAGCCGTTGTTCAAAGGAGTCCATCCATTTGCTGAAAATCTACATGATGTTTTTTTTTGTTTTTGTTTTTTCCTCTGAGGAATTGGACGTTGAGAAGGGAGGGAAGGTTTTGGAAGACACCAGCAATTCAGATGTCACGTGTCGCCATGGAAACACAAACGTAACACTCGGGTCTACTTCCTTTAACAACAAACGTGTGCTACCAGCCATTAATTGGAAAACCGATGCTTTTCAAACAGAGTATAGTACCGGTTTTTGATTCATTAGTACCGTGATACTATACTAGTACCACTATACTGTACAACCCTAATACACACATACATATAAATATACATATACGTATATACATATATAAATATATATACATAGATACCTACATATACGTTTGTATATACTATATACCAGGGGTCACCAACCTTTTTGAAACCAAGAGCTACTTCTTGGGTACTGATTAATGCGAAGGGCTACCAGTTTGATACCAGTTTGATATTGCCAGAAATAGCCAATTTGCTCAATTTACCTTTAACTCTATGTTATTATTAATAATTAATTATATTTACACTTAATTGAACGGTTTAAAAGAGGAGAAAACATGAAAAAAATGGCAGTTAAATTTTGAAACATAGTTTATCTTCAATTTCGACTCTTTAAAATTCAAAATTCAACCGAAAAAAAGAAGAGAAAAGCTAGCTAATTCGAATCTTTTTGAAAAAATTTAAAAAATAATTTATGGAACATCATTGGTAATTTTTCCTGATTAAGATTAATTTTAGAATTTGGAAGACATGTTTTAAATAGGTTAAAATCCAATCTGCACTTTGTTAGAATATATAACAAATTGGACCAAGCTATATTTCTAACAAAGACAAATCGTTATTTCTTCTAGATTTTCCAGAACAAAAATTTTAAAAGAAATTCAAAAGACTTTGAAATAAGATTTAAATTTGATTCTACAGATTTTCTAGATTTGCCAGAATAATTTTTTTGAATTTTAATCATAATAAGTTTGAAGAAATATTTCACAAATATTCTTCGTCGGAAAAACAGAAGCTAAAATGAAGAATTAAATTACAATTTATTAATTATTCTTTACAATGAAAAAAATGAATTTAATTGAACATTGATTTAAATTGTCAGGAAATAAGAGGAAGGAATTTAAAAGGTAAAAAGGTATATGTGTTTAAAAATCCTAAAAAATCATTTTTAAGGTTGTATTTTTTCTCTAAAATTGTCTTTCTGAAAGTTATAAGAAGCAAAGTAAAAAAAATAATGAATTTATTTAAACAAGAGAAGACCAAGTCTTTAAAATATTTTCTTGGATTTTCAAATTCTATTTGAGTTTTGTCTCTCTTAGAATTAAGAATTGTCGAGCAAAGCGAGACCAGCTTGCTAATAAATAAATACAATTTAAAAAATAGAGGCAGCTCACTGGTAAGTGCTGCTATTTGAGCTATTTTTAGAACAGGCCAGCGGGCTACTCATCTGGTCCTTACGGGCTACCTGGTGCCCGCGGGCACCGCGTTGGTGACCCCTGCACAGTATATATATATATATATATATATATATATATATATATATATATATATATATATATATATATATACACACATTTTTGTAATGGTTTTTTTCAAGCATTCAAGAATGCTCTTTTTATTAAGAAAAAATATAATAAATAGTATAAAATAAATAATAAAATTTACAATGTAGAAAAACACAAACTATGCAATGTTTCCAAAAATGAGTTGCAAAGTGGAACACTTTAGATGAGGTAATTACGGCCTTTAACTTGGCAATAATTCATAACAACACTAACTTTGATGCGTTTTTGGAACAAATTACAGTTTGTTCCAAAAAGTCACACTATGCCCCCTAAGCCAAAAAAATGGACAACCTCAGAGAAGTGTAAAGTAAGTCATATATACATATATATTTTTTACTTTCAACGCTTAAAAAAAAAAAAATCACACCTATCCATAGATTTTACACTTTGGTTATTATTTTATGCCGTTTATGTATTATTCTCTTTTTGCTCAAAACAACCAAAAATAAACTGCAATAGCCAAAAGCAGTGAAGTTGTCACGTTGTGTAAATGGTAAATAAAAGGAGAATAAAATGATTTGACAATACTTTTCAACTTATATTCAATTAAATAAACTGCAAAGACAAGATATTTCATGTTCACACTGAGAAACTTTGTTATTTTTTTGCAAATAATCATGAACTTAGAATTTAATGGCAGCAACACATTGCAAAAAAGTTGTCACAGGGGCATTTTTACCACTGTGTTATATGACCTTTCCTTTTAACAACACTCAGTAAAGGTTTGGGAACTGAGGAGACACATTTTTGAAGTGGAATTCTTTCCCATTCTTGCTTGATGTACAGCTTAAGTTGTTCAACAGTCTCCCTTCTCATATTTTAGCCTTAATATTGCACCACACATTTTCAATGTCTGGACTACAGGCAGGCCAGTCTAGTACCCGCACTCTTTTACTATGAAGCCACGCTGTTGTAACACGTGGCTTGGCATCGTCTTGCTGAAATAAGCAGGGGCGTCCATGGTAACAACATATGTTGCTCCAAAAGCTGTATGTACCTTTCAGCATTAATGGCGCCTTCACAGATGTGTAAGTTACCCATGTCTTGGCCACTAATACACCCCCATACCATCACACGTGCTGGCTTTTACACTTTGCGCCTAGAACAATCCGGATGGTTCTTTTCCTCTTTGGTCCGGAGGACACGACATTTCCAAAAAACAATATGAAATGTGGACTCATCAGACCACAGAACACTTTTCCACTTTGCATCAATCCATCTTAGATGAGCTCAGGCCCAGCGAAGCCGGCGGCGTTTCTGGGTGTTGTTGATAAATGGCTTTAGCTTTGCATAGTAGAGTTTTAACTTGCACTTACATATGTAGCGACCAACAGTAGTTACTGACAGTGCTTTTCTGAAGTGTTCCTGAGCCCATGTGGTGATATCCTTTACACACTGATGTGGCTTTTTGATGCAGTACCGCCTGAGGGATCCAAGGTCCATAATATCATGGCTTACGTGCAGTGATTTCTCCAGATTCTCTGAACCTTTTGATGATATTACGGAGCGTAGATGGTGAAATCCCTAAATTCCTTGCAATAGCTGGTTGAGAAATGTTGTTCTTAAACAATTAGCTCAGGCATTTCTTGACAAAGTGGTGACCCTCGCCCCGTCCTTGTTTGTGAATGACTGAGCATTTCATGGAATCTACTTTTATACCCAATCATGGCACCCACCTGTTCCAATTAGCCTGTTCACCTGTGGGATGTTCCAAATAAGTGTTTTGATGAGCATTCCTCAATTTTCTCAGTCTTTCTTGCCACTTGTGCCAGCTTTTTTCAAACATGTTGCAGGCATCAAATTCCAAATGAGCTAATATTTGCAAAAAATAACAAAGTTTCTCAGTGTGAACATTAAATATCTTGTCTTTGCAGTCTATTCAATTCATTGTATTCTCTTTTTATTTACCATTTACACAACGTGACAACTTCACTACTTTTGGGGTTTGTAAATGCTGCACGCATGCACACACACACACACACACACACACCCCGGTTGCCTTTAAGTGCAACTTAGTGGCCACACCAAGAGCAGGGTGGTTTAAGTGCATTGTGCCAGTGATACACAGTAAACATGCAGAGTGTAAACACACACACACACTGTGTCAGCGTGTGTGACGGGAACACACACTGTGTCAGCGTGTGTGACGGGAACAGGCGCAGCAGACGGAGGCACAGAGTGCAGCAGCAAGGTTCTCATTCAGAAAATTGCAAGTGTGTCAGTTGCAGGGCCCGGAATTTGAGGCGTGTACTATTACTAGCATCAATAGCATCAATGGCATGAGTAGCATCAATAGACTTAATAGCATTACTAGCATCAATAGACCTAATAGCATTACTAGCATCAATAACATTACTAGCATCAATAGACTTAATAGCATTACTAGCATCACTAGAGTTAATAGCCTCAATAGAGTTAATAGCATCAATAGTGTTAATAGCATCACTATAGCATTTGCATCAATAGCATCACTAGCATTAATGGTGTCACTAGCATTAGTTGCATCAATAACGTAATCAGCATCACAAGCATCAATGACATCATTAGCATAACTAGCATCAGTAACATCATTAGCATAACTAGCGTCAATAGCATCACTAACATCAATAGCGTTAATAGCATCATTAGCATCGCTAGCGTCAATAACGTTAACAGCATCAATATTTTTAATAGCGTCACTAGCATCAATAGCCTGTACAGCAGGGGTCACCAACGCGGTGCCCGCGGGCACCAGGTCGCCCGTAAGGACCAGATGAGTCGCCCGCGGGCCTGTTGTTAAAAAAAAAAATTTTTTTTTTTTTTATTTTTTTTTTTAAATTAAATCTACATAGAAAAAACACAAGATACACTTTCAATCAGTGCATCAACCCAAACAACCTCCCCCATGCACACTCATCCACACCCACTCACACAAAAGGGGTTATTTCTTTCTGCTACCAATATTCTGGTTCCCACAACATAGACAACACATCTGCAAGGGACACAGTCCCTGAAGCACACATGATTGTATAGGCTGCTGGTCCACTAACATTTTCATTGATTACTATTTTTTATGTAATTATTTTTATATTGTTTTACTTTCTTTTTTATCCAAGAAAATGTTTTTTATTTATTTATCTTATTTTATTTTATTTTTTAAAAAAGGGCCTTATCTTCAACAGACCAGGTTGTCAATGAAATTAGATTTGTTTAAAGGGTTTTTTAAACCAGGCCCAGTCCAGATAATGTCCAAGTCGGACTCAGCAACACACACCTTCATTCATGTACACAGAAAAAAATTAGGGAACACAACAGATTGCATATAATTTATAAACAAAATTACATTTTCAAAATAAGCATTTATGTACAGTCCAGATTATGTCCAGGTCACTCAAATTAGGGAACACAACAACAGATATCATATAATCTATAAACATAATTATACTTTCAAAATAAGCCTTTGAGGACTTCTCATCTTCTTTTTAATGTTTTTTGGCATCATTATCGTTTTCAACCATGTAACTTTCTAAAGTTAGAAAATACTGAATAAATGTTTTAAAGAAAGTAATACTAAGTGAATATCTGTTTTTGGCCTTAAAAATAAACATTTTACCGAGTACTATAATTAAATTGACTAAATCATGATTGTCAATGAACTCTCCTAAAATAACAGAAACCACATTAAGCTTCATAAACAAACCAATCCTTAAACACATTTTTTCAACTTCCACCCAAAACAAAGACACAATATGACAATACCAAAACAAATGCAGGGTGGATTCAGGCTCCTGACAACAAAATCGGCAATCATCTGACTCTGTCATATTCCATAATTTTAACATTTTCCCTGTGGGTAAGAAGTTATAAATAATTTTAATTTGAAAATAACGATTTTGCACATCGATAGTGGTTTTATAGATTAGTTTGAATATGGCATCCCATGGCAACGGGCAGTCAAAAAAGTCCTCCCATTTTCCATTTGTGTTGTATGAGGCAGCCTTCAAAGATTTCTTTATTAAATAAAAATTATATATTTTCTATTTATTTTAGTTCCTTTTTGCCAACTAGAATTTCTTATTAGAGGTTTACAAACTAATAATTTAGTAGTTCCATAATTAATTATTTGTTTCCATCTTTTCCCAATTACTCCAGTTAGTTGATAAAATGAAAAGCTTGAGCAAGCATCACCATACATAGCTCTAAATTCATCATACTTCATAATTTTACCATTCTCATTGATAATATCATTGACAAAAATGATTCCTCTTTCAAACATATTTTTCCAAAAGAAAGGCTTTCCATCTATTACAATATTAGAGTTCATCCATATTAACTGCTGCAAAATATCGTCTCTTTTTTCTGGCACATAAAATTGAAAACACCACTATGAGTGGATTGTTTCCTTTATGAACCCCGCCATTTTTCCCAGCAGACTCTCTGGGAGGGGATCACTTGTAAAAAAGGATACAATTTATTTTGATACAGTACATGTTTTTTGTCCAACAGGACATTTGTGTACCACTCAATGTTTAAATACATATTTGGAACAATTGATGCTTTTAAAGACAGACACATAGCTTCAAGGTTGAGAAGTTTCAGGCCCCCATATTCATACTCTTTGTACAAAACCTTTCTTTTAATCTTTTCTGGTTTGCCGTTCCAGACAAAATCGAAGACCCTCCGCTCATAAATCTTAAAAAAGTTTTGTGATGGAGCTGGTAATGACAAAAACAAATAAATAAATTGAGGAATAATTAACGAGTTGGCAATAGACATTTTACCATACAAGGTTAGGGTTTTCCCTTTCCATAATTGCATAATTTTGTCCAGCTTTCTTAGTCGATTATCATAATTTACTGAGCCTAGATCTTCCAGATTTTCTGGGACAACAACATCAAGTATGTTAACTGGTCCATCTGTCCACAAAACAGGCACTTTGCATTCCATTCGAAAGGACGTGCCCTTTAGATTTCCGATCCTTAACATTTTACATTTATCATAATTAAGCTTAAGGCCAGATTGCTGTGAAAATATGTCCAAAAGATTAAGAAGGTTCCGCAAACAATGAGGAAAAATCTTATCTTTGTGAATCAGCCTTTTCTGACATGAACTTCATCAAGAACAAACACAGAACACGCCTCACTGATGCACATCTGCAAGACTCACTCAGAGTTGCAGTGTCAAGTTACACACCAGAGTACAACACACTAGTTAACAGCATGCAATGCCAGGCTTCCCACTAACTGACAAAGAAACAGATAACAGATTTGGTGTCCAGTTCAAAGTGTGACATGATTTAAAAATTTGAGAGTTTACTTTTGTATTTTACATGAGTTATTATTTGTACAAACATGGTGCAAAGTAATTCATGATTTGTCAAAAAATGTTAGTGGCTAGCTAGTTAAAATGGGATATTGTGATTTCACAAGACTGTCTTAGAAGTGATCATTTGAAAATGTTCAATTTGAAAAATGTGCACTTAGAGAAAATATAAAAATAAAGTGTTGCATATTGATATTTATCTGTTTCTATATATATTTATTGTGAGAAATCATTAAGATGATCAGTGTTTCCACAAAGATAAATATCATTAATTATTAATAATAACAGAATTAAAGGTAAATTGAGCAAATTGGCTACTTCTGGCAATTTATTTAAGTGTGTATCTAACTGGTAGCCCTTCGCATTAATCAGTACCCAAGAAGTAGCCCTTGGTTTCAAAAAGGTTGGTGACCCCTGCTGTACAGCGTCACTAGCATCAATAGCCTGTATAGCGTCACTAGCATCGCAAGCATCAATAACATCACTAGCATAACTAGCATCAATAGCATCACTAACATCAATAGCATCACTAGCATCACCAGCATCAAAAGCGTTAACAGCATCAATAGCGTTAGTTGCATCACTAGCATCAATATTGTTAATAGCGTCACTAACATAAATACCATCAATAGCCTGTATAGCATCACTAGCATCAATAGCATAGATAACATCATTAGCATAACTAGCATCAATAGCATAACTAGCATAAATAACATCATTAGCATAACTAGCATCAATAGCATAACTAGCATCGATAGCACCAATAGCGTTAATAGCATCACTAGCATCAATATTGTTAATAGCATCAATAGCGTTAATAGCGTTAATAGCATCACTAGCATCAATATTGTTAATAGCATCAATAGCGTCAATAGCGTTAATAGCGTCACAAGCATCAATAACATCATTAGCATAACTAACATCAATAGCATCAATAGACGTAGTTGCATCATTAGCATCAATATTTTTAATAGCATCAATAGCGTTAATAGCATCACAAGCATCACTAGCATCACAAGCATCAATAACAGCATTAGCATAACTAGTATCACTAGCGTCAATAGACTTAGTTGCATCATTAGCATCAATATTGTAAATAGCGTCACTAGCATAAATACCATCAATAGCCTGTATAGCATCACTAGCATCAATAGCATGGATAACATCATTAGCATAACTAGTATCAGTAGCATAACTAGCATCAATAACATCATTAGCATAACTAGCATCAATAGCATAACTAGCATCAATAACATCATTATTGATACTCCGCATGTATTTATGATATTCCACATGTATTTATGATACTCCGCATGTATTTATATTCCGCATGTATTTATGATACTCCACATGTATTTATGATACTCCACATGTATTTATGATACGCCGCATGTATTTATGATACTCCGCATGTATTTATATTCCACATGTATTTATGATACTCCACATGTATTTATGATACTCCACGTGTATTTATGATATTCCACGTGTATTTATGATATTCCACGTGTATTTATGATACTCCGCATGTATTTATGATATTCCACATGTATTTATGATATTCCTCATGTATTTATGATACTCACCATGTATTTATGATATTCCACATGTATTTATGATATTCCACATGTATTTATGATACTACACGTGTATTTACGATATTCCATGTGTATTTATGATATTCCACGTGTATTTATGATATTCCATGTGTATTTATGATATTACACATGTATTTATGATATTCCACATGTATTTATGATATTCTACGTGTATTTATGATATTCTATGTGTATTTATGATATTCCGCATGTATTTATGATATTCCACGTGTATTTATGATACTCCACGTGTATTTACGATATTTCACGTGTATTTATGATATTTCACGTGTATTTATGATATTCCACGTGTATTTATGATGTTCCACATGTATTTATGATACTCCACGTGTATTTATGATATTCCACATGTATTTATATTATTCCACATGTATTTATGATATTCCACGTGTATTTATGATATTCCACATGTATTTATGATATTCCACGTGTATTTATTATATTCCACATGTCTTATGATACTCCACGTGTATTTATGATACTCCACATGTATTTATGATATTCCACATGTATTTATGATATTCCACGTGTATTTATGATATTCCACATGTATTTATGATACTCCACATGTATTTATGGTATTCCACGTGTATTTATGATATTCCACGTGTATTTGTGATATTCCACGTGTATTTATGATACTCCACATGTATTTATGATACTCCGCATGTATTTATGATATTCCACATGTATTTATGATACTCACCATGTATTTATGATACTCCACGTGTATTTATGATATTCCACATGTATTTATGATACTCCGCATGTATTTATATTCCACATGTATTTACGATAGTCCACGTGTATTTATGATATTCCACGTGTATTTATGATATTCCACATGTATTTATGATATTCCGCATGTATTTATGATACTCCGCATGTATTTATATTCCACATGTATTTATGATACTCCACATGTATTTATGATACTCCACATGTATTTATGATACTCCACATGTATTTATATTCCACATGTATTTATGATACTCCACATGTATTTATGATATTCCACGTGTAATTATGATATTCCACGTGTAATTATGACACTCCACGTGTATTTATGATACTCCACATGTATTTATGATATTTCACGTGTATTTATGATATTCCACGTGTATTTATGATGTTCCACATGTATTTATGATACTCCACGTGTATTTATGATATTCCACATGTATTTATATTATTCCACATGTATTTATGATATTCCACGTGTATTTATGATATTCCACATGTATTTATGATATTCCACGTGTATTTATGATATTCCACATGTCTTATGATACTCCACGTGTATTTATGATACTCCGCATGTATTTATGATATTCCACATGTATTTATGATATTCCACGTGTATTTATGATATTCCACATGTATTTATGATATTCCACATGTATTTATGGTATTCCACGTGTATTTATGATATTCCACGTGTATTTGTGATATTCCACGTGTATTTATGATACTCCACATGTATTTATGATACTCCGCATGTATTTATGATACTCCGCATGTATTTATGATATTCCACATGTATTTATGATACTCACCATGTATTTATGATACTCCACGTGTATTCATGATATTCCACATGTATTTATGATACTCCGCATGTATTTATATTCCACATGTATTTACGATAGTCCACGTGTATTTATGATATTCCACGTGTATTTATGATATTCCACATGTATTTATGATATTCCGCATGTATTTATGATACTCCGCATGTATTTATATTCCACATGTATTTATGATACTCCACATGTATTTATGATACTCCACATGTATTTATGATACTCCACATGTATTTATATTCCACATGTATTTATGATACTCCACATGTATTTATGATACTCCACATGTATTTATGATATTCCACGTGTAATTATGATATTCCACGTGTAATTATGACACTCCACGTGTATTTATGATACTCCACATGTATTTATGATATTCCACGTGTATTTATGATATTCCACATGTATTTATGATATTCCACGTGTATTTATGATATTCCACATGTATTTATGATATTCTACGTGTATTTATGATATTCCACGTGTATTTATGATATTGCACATGTATTTATGATACTCCGCATGTATTTATGATATTCCACGTGTATTTATGATACTCCGCATGTATTTATGATATTCCACATGTATTTATGATACTCCACATGTATTTATGATATTCCACGTGTATTTATGATATTCCACATGTATTTATGATACTCCACATGTATTTATGATATTCCACGTGTATTTATGATATTCCACGTGTATTTATGATATTCCACGTGTATTTATGATACTCCACATTTATTTATGATACTCCGCATGTATTTATGATATTCCACATGTATTTATGATACTCACCATGTATTTATGATACTCCACGTGTATTTATGATATTCCACGTGTATTTATGATATTCCACGTGTATTTATGATACTCACCATGTATTTATGATACTCCACGTGTATTTATGATATTCCACATGTATTTATGATATTCCACATGTATTTATGATACTCACCATGTATTTATGATACTCCACGTGTATTTATGATATTCCACATGTATTTATGATACTCCACATGTATTTATGATATTCCACGTGTATTCATGATATTACACACATGTATTTATGATATTACACACATGTATTTATGATATTCCACGTGTAATTATGATATTCCACGTGTATTTATGATACTCTACATGTATTTATGATACTCCACGTGTATTTATGATACTCCACATGTATTTATGATATTCCACGTGTATTTATGATATTCCACATGTATTTATGATATTCCACGTGTATTTATGATATTCCACGTGTATTTATGATATTATACGTGTATTTATGATATTACACATGTATTTATGATACTCCGCATGTATTTATGATATTCCACGTGTGTTTATGATACTCCGCGTGTATTTATGATATTCCACGTGTATTTATGATATTCCGCATGTATTTATGATACTCCGCATGTATTTATATTCCACATGTATTTATGTTACTCCGCATGTATTTATGATATTCCACATGTATTTATGATACTCCACATGTATTTATGATATTCCACGTGTATTTATGATATTCCACATGTATTTATGATACTCCACATGTATTTATGATATTCCACGTGTATTTATGATATTCCACGTGTATTTATTATACTCCACATGTATTTATGATACTCCGCATGTATTTATGATATTCCACATGTATTTATGATACTCCACGTGTATTTATGATATTCCACATGTATTTATGATACTCACCATGTATTTATGATACTCCACGTGTATTTATGATACTCCACATGTATTTATGATACTCCACATGTATTTATGATATTCCACGTGTATTTATGATATTCCACGTGTATTTATGATATTCCACGTGTATTTATGATATTACACATGTATTTATGATACTCCACATGTATTTATGATATTCCACGTGTATTTATGATACTCCGCATGTATTTATGATATTCCACGTGTATTTATGATATTCCACGTGTATTTATGATACTCCACATGTATTTATGATACTCCGCATGTATTTATGATATTCCGCATGTATTTATGATACTCACCATGTATTTATGATATTCCACGTGTAATTATGATATTCCACGTGTATTTATGATACTCCACATGTATTTATGATACTGCACGTGTATTTATGATACTCCACATGTATTTATGATATTCCACGTGTATTTATGATATTCCACATGTATTTATGATATTCCACGTGTATTTATGATATTACACGTGTATTTATGATATTACACATGTATTTATGATACTCCGCATGTATTTATGATATTCCGCATGTATTTATGATACTCCGCATGTATTTATGATATTCCATGTGTATTTATGATATTCCACGTGTATTTATGATATTCCGCATGTATTTATGATACTCCGCATGTATTTATATTCCACATGTATTTATGTTACTCCGCATGTATTTATGATATTCCACATGTATTTATGATACTCCACATGTATTTATGATATTCCACGTGTATTTATGATATTCCACATGTATTTATGATACTCCACATGTATTTATGATATTCCACGTGTATTTATGATATTCCACATGTATTTATGATACTCCACATGTATTTATGATACTCCGCATGTATTTATGATATTCCACATGTATTTATGATACTCCACGTGTATTTATGATACTCCGCATGTATTTATGATACTCCACATGTATTTATGATATTCCACGTGTATTTATGATACTCCGCATGTATTTATGATATTCCACGTGTATTTATGATATTCCATGTGTATTTATGATACTCCACATGTATTTATGATACTCCGCATGTATTTATGATATTCCACATGTATTTATGATACTCACCATGTATTTATGATATTCCACGTGTAATTATGATATTCCACGTGTATTTATGATACTCCACATGTATTTATGATACTGCACGTGTATTTATGATACTCCACATGTATTTATGATATTCCACGTGTATTTATGATATTCCACATGTATTTATGATATTCCACGTGTATTTATGATATTCACGTGTATTTATGATATTACACGTGTATTTATGATATTACACATGTATTTATGATACTCCGCATGTATTTATGATATTCCACGTGTATTTATGATACTCCGCATGTATTTATGATATTCCACGTGTATTTATGATATTCCACGTGTATTTATGATATTCCACGTGTATTTATGATATTCCGCATGTATTTATGATACTCCGCATGTATTTATATTCCACATGTATTTATGTTACTCCGCATGTATTTATGATATTCCACATGTATTTATGATACTCCACATGTATTTATGATATTCCACGTGTATTTATGATATTCCACATGTATTTATGATACTCCACATGTATTTATGATATTCCACGTGTATTTATGATATTCCACGTGTATTTATGATACTCCACATGTATTTATGATACTCCGCATGTATTTATGATATTCCACATGTATTTATGATACTCACCATGTATTTATGATACTCCACGTGTATTTATGATACTCCGCATGTATTTATGATATTCCACGTGTATTTATGATATTCCACATGTATTTATGATACTCACCATGTATTTATGATACTCCACGTGTATTTATGATACTCCGCATGTATTTATGATACTCCACGTGTATTTATGATACTCCGCATGTATTTATGATATTCCATGTGTATTTATGATATTCCACATGTATTTATGATACTCACCATGTATTTATGATACTCCACGTGTATTTATGATACTCCGCATGTATTTATGATATTCCACGTGTATTTATGATACTCCACATGTATTTGATACTCCGCATGTATTTATGATATTCCACGTGTATTTATGATACTCCACGTGTATTTATGATATTCCACATGTATTTATGATACTCACCATGTATTTATGATACTCCACGTGTATTTATGATATTCCACATGTATTTATGATATTCCACATGTATTTATGATACTCACCATGTATTTATGATACTCCACGTGTATTTATAATATTCCACATGTATTTATGATATTCCGCCAGGATCCTGTAGCTGTAATCAGAGTGAAGTCAGTAACTACAGTTTGTCCTTACATCTGTAAGTGCGAGTTAAAACTCTGCTATGCAAAGTCAAAGCCATTTATCAACAACACCCGGAAACTTTACCTACTGCAACTTTTGTAACCTTTTACTTTCACTTTATTCCACCTGTTATGTACAGGGGAAAAAAACTATTTATGATATTCCACGTGTATTTATGATATTCCACATGTATTTATGATATTCCACGTGTATTTATGATATTACACGTGTATTTATGATATTACACATGTATTTATGATACTCCGCATGTATTTATGATATTCCACGTGTATTTATGATATTCCACGTGTATTTATGATATTCCACGTGTATTTATGATATTCCGCATGTATTTATGATACTCCGCATGTATTTATATTCCACATGTATTTATGTTACTCCGCATGTATTTATGATACTCCACGTGTATTTATGATATTCCACGTGTATTTATGATATTCCACATGTATTTATGATACTCCACATGTATTTATGATATTCCACGTGTATTTATGATATTCCACGTGTATTTATGATACTCCACATGTATTTATGATACTCCGCATGTATTTATGATATTCCACATGTATTTATGATACTCACCATGTATTTATGATATTCCACATGTATTTATGATACTCCACATGTATTTATGATATTCCACGTATATTTATGATATTACACGTGTATTTATGATATTACACATGTATTTATGATACTCCGCATGTATTTATGATATTCCACGTGTATTTATGATATTCCACGTGTATTTATGATATTCCACGTGTATTTATGATATTCCGCATGTATTTATGATACTCCGCATGTATTTATATTCCACATGTATTTATGTTACTCCGCATGTATTTATGATACTCCACGTGTATTTATGATATTCCACGTGTATTTATGATATTCCACATGTATTTATGATACTCCACATGTATTTACGATATTCCACGTGTATTTATGATATTCCACGTGTATTTATGATACTCCACATGTATTTATGATACTCCGCATGTATTTATGATATTCCACATGTATTTATGATACTCACCATGTATTTATGATATTCTACATGTATTTATGATACTCACCATGTATTTATGATATTCCACGTGTATTTATGATACTCCGCATGTATTTATGATATTCCACGTGTATTTATGATATTCCACATGTATTTATGATACTCACCATGTATTTATGATACTCCACGTGTATTTATGATACTCCGCATGTATTTATGATATTCCACGTGTATTTATGATACTCCACATGTATTTATGATACTCCGCATGTATTTATGATATTCCACGTGTATTTATGATACTCCACGTGTATTTATGATATTCCACATGTATTTATGACACTCACCATGTATTTATGATACTCCACGTGTATTTATGATATTCCACATGTATTTATGATATTCCACATGTATTTATGATACTCACCATGTATTTATGATACTCCACGTGTATTTATGATACTCCGCATGTATTTATGATATTCCACGTGTATTTATGATACTCCACATGTATTTATGATACTCCGCATGTATTTATGATATTCCACGTGTATTTATGATACTCCACATGTATTTATGATACTCCGCATGTATTTATGATATTCCACGTGTATTTATGATACTCCACGTGTATTTATGATATTCCACATGTATTTATGACACTCACCATGTATTTATGATACTCCACGTGTATTTATGATATTCCACATGTATTTATGATATTCCACATGTATTTATGATACTCACCATGTATTTATGATACTCCACGTGTATTTATGATACTCCGCATGTATTTATGATATTCCACGTGTATTTATGATACTCCACATGTATTTATGATACTCCGCATGTATTTATGATATTCCACGTGTATTTATGATACTCCACGTGTATTTATCATATTCCACATGTATTTATGATACTCACCATGTATTTATGATACTCCACGTGTATTTATGATACTCCACGTGTATTTATGATAATCCACATGTATTTTTGATATTCCACGTGTATTTATGATATTCCACGTGTATTTATAATATTCCACATGTATTTATGATATTCCGCCAGGATCCTGTAGCTGTAATCAGAGTGAAGTCAGTAACTACAGTTTGTCCTTACATCTGTAAGTGCAAGTTAAAACTCTGCTATGCAAAGTCAAAGCCATTTATCAACAACACCCGGAAACTTTACCTACTGCAATGTTTGTAACCTTTTACTTTCACTTTATTCCACCTGTTTTGTACAGGGGAAAAAAACAGCTATTTATTTATTAAGTTGAAGTGTTTTTCAGTTATTAAAATGTTGGCTCCGAATGTACGCCCTCACTTTTGTACCTCATAGCTGTGGTGCTTTCAAGGACCCGTGATTAAAGTTCGAAACAGAACCTCCCTGTAGATGCGTTGATAATACTCATAGTCATAATGAATATAATAATGATGTACAGTGGAACCTAGCGCTTTTCAACGTAACAACTTTTATATGGAACGATTCATTTATTCATCTTGTGTCACGCCTGCAAGGCAAAAAGCAGGGAGCAGCGTTTTTGTGGAAATTCGATCTTTGTTATGTTTGTGTATTGTATTTAAGTGAAAAATGACAGCTTTTATGCTGTATTTTTTAAATTATAATCCAGATATGTTAATCCCATTTTTAAAAAGTCAAAAATGAAAATAACAATATTGTTTTAGTTGTATTTAAGTCTCATTCAAGTTAAATTGTTAATGTAAACATACAGAGTGTGTATGTGAGTTAGATTTGAGGGCCCCTATGACATATTAAATAATAAATAATACTCCAGACTGAAACTGGGCCACAAACTGATGATGATGATGGCTCTGCTAAATTGTGGATGCTCAGCAACATAAAGCCAGAGCTTCTTCTGCTCACACCGAGCAGCGCGTTACACACGCCATCTTTTATTCAACACTTACTGGATTCATGCAATAAATATCTCATGCCTGGAAAGCCACAATATTCCTATCTATATAATATCTACTAACTGTGTTATCTATATAATATCTACTTACTATTTTATCTATATAGTATCTACTAACTGTGTTATCTATATAATATCTACTAACTATTTTATCTATATAGATAACAACTTCAATAATAATTGTATTAATAATAAATGTTAGAAGCACTACATGTCAGCCATGCAGGCTGAATGACATAGATAACAACTTCAATAATAATTGTATTAATAATAAATGTTAGAAGCACTGCATGTCAGCCATGCAGGCTACATGACATAGATAACTACTACAATTATAATTGTATTAATAATAAAAACTATTGACAATAATAAGAATACAGATGACATTGATAAGTTTAATAATAATAATGATCCGCGATCCCAAAAGGGAATAAGCGGTAGAAAATGGATGGATGAATGGATGATAATATTAATAAAAATAATAATGATGATAATAATAATGTTGATATTCCATCCATCCATTTCCTACCGCTTGTTCCTTACGGGGTCACGGGGGATGCTGGAGCCTATCTCTGATCATTATAATAATAATAACATTATTATTATTAATGATAACAATAATAATGGTAATAATTAGGGGTGTGGGAAAAAATCTATTCGAATTCGAATCGCGATTCTCACGTTGTGCGATTCAGAATCCATTCTCATTTTTAAAAAAGCGATTTTTTTTTTATTTGTTTATTTATTTGTAATTTTTTTTAATTTATTTTTTAATGAATCAATCCAACAAAACAATACACATCAATACCATAACAATGCAATCCAATTCCAAAAGCAAAGTCGAGCCAGCCACACTCAGAAGTGCAATAAACAGAGCAATTGAGAGGAGACACAAACGCCACACAGAACAAACCAAAAGTAGTGAAACAAAAATGAATATTATCAACAACAGTATCAATATTAGTTACAATTTCAACATAGCAGTGATTAAAAATCCCTCATTGACATTATCACTAGACATTTATAAAAAAAGAACAATAGTGTCATAGTGGCTTACACTTGCATGGCATCTCATAAGCTTGACAACACACTGTGTCCAATATTTTCACAAAGATAAAATAAGTCATATTTTTGCTTCATTTAATAGTTCAAACAAATGTACATTATTGCAATCAGTTGATAAAACATTGTCCTTTACAATTATAAAAGCTTTTTACTACTCTGCTTGCATGTCAGCAGACTCGGGTAGATCCTGCTTGAATCGGGAAAATATCGTTTTTGAATCGAGAATCGTGTTGAATTGAAAAAAAAATCGATATTGAATCGAATCGTGGGACACCCTAAAGATTCACAGCCCTTATAATAATATTAATAATAATGTTGATAATAATAATAATAATAATAATGATAATTATAACAATAATAATGATAATAATAATAATAGTAATAATAATAATAAAAATAATATTATAATAATAATAACAATAATGATGATAATAATAATGATGATAATAATAATGATAATGATAATAATAATGATAATAATCATATTATTATTAATAACAATAATAATCATAATAACAATGATTAAAATCATATTAATAATGATGATGATGATAATAATAGTAATGATAATTATAATTATAATAGTGTGTGTGTGAATGGGTGAATGTGGAAATACTGTCAAAGCGCTTTGAGTACCTTCAAGGTAGAAAAGCGCTATACAAGTATAACCCATTTATCATTTATTTATAATAATAATAATATTAAAAATAACCATTATAATAATAATAATATAACAGTGATGATATTAATAATAATAATAATAATAATAATAATAATAATGATGATGATGATGATGATGATGATAATAATAATGTTAGTGATAATGATAATAATATTAATAATGATAATAATAATAATGATAGTGATAATAATGATAATATTTTTAACAATAATAATGATAATATTAATAATGATGATAACAATAAGGGTAATAATAATGATAGTGATTTAGTGACATGTATTAATGTGTTCTTATATTAATGTGTTCATTTAGTGACTTATATTAATGTATTCATTTAGTGACTTATATTAATGTGTTCATTTAGTGATTTATATTGATGTGTTATTTAATCAATGTGTTCATTTAGTGACTTATATCCATGTGTTCATTTAGTGACTTATGTTAATGTTTTCATTTAGTGACTTATGTTAATGTATTCATTTAGTGACTTATGTTAATGTGTTCATTTAGTGATTTATATTGATGTGTTATTTAATCAATGTGTTTATTTAGTGACTTATATCCATGTGTTCATTTAGTGACTTATGTTATTGTTTCATTTAGTGACTTATGTTAATGTGTTCATTTAGTGACTTACATTAATGTGTTCATTTAGTGACTTTTATCAATGTGTTCATTTAGTGATTTATATTGAAGTATTCATTTGGTGACTTATATTAATGTTTATTTAGTGACTTATATCAATGTGTTCATCTAGTGAGTTGTATTAATTTAGTGACTTATATTAATGTGTTTGTATAGTGACTTGTATTAATGTGTTCATTTAGTGACTTATATCCACGTGTTCATTTAGTGACTTATATTAATGTGTTCTTATATTCATGTGTTCATTTAGTGACTTATGTTAATGTGTTAATTTAGTGACTTATATTGATGTATTCATTTAGTGACTTATATTAATGTGTTCATTCAGTATAGTGCAGGGGTCACCAACGCGGTGCCCGCGGGCACCAGGTAGCCCGTAAGGACCAGATGAGAAGCCCGCTGGCCTGTTCTAAAAATAGCTCAAATAGCAGCACTTACCAATGAGCTGCCTCTATTTTTTAAATTGTATTTATTTACTAGCAAGCTGGTCTCGCTTTGCCCGACATTTTTAATTCTAAGAGAGACAAAACTCAAATAGAATTTGAAAATCCAAGAAAATATTTTAAAGACTTGGTCTTCACTTGTTTAAATAATTTCATTATTTTTTTTACTTTGCTTCTTATAACTTTCAGAAAGGCAATTTTAGAGAAAAAATACAACCCTAAAAATGATTTTAGGATTTTTAAACACATATACCTTCTTACCTTTTAAATTCCTTCCTCTTCTTTCCTGACAATTTAAATCAATGTTCAAGAAAATTCTTTTTTTTATTGTAAAGAATAATAAATACATTTTAATTTAATTCTTCATTTTAGCTTCTGTTTTTACGACGAAGAATATTTGTGAAATATTTCTTCAAACTTATTAGGATTAAAATTCAAAAAAATTATTCTGGCAAATTTACAAAATCTGTAGAATCAAATTTAAATCTTATTTCAAAGTCTTTTGAATTTCTTTAAAAAAAAATGTGTTCTGGAAAATCTAGAAGAAATAATGATTTGTCTTTGTTAGAAATATAGCTTGGTCCAATTTGTTATATATTCTAACAAAGTGTAGATTGGATTTTAACCTATTTAAAACATGTCATCAAAATTCTAAAATTAATCTTAATCAGGAAAAATTACTAATGATGTTCCATCAATTCTTTAATTTTTTCAAAAAGATTCGAATTAGCTAGTTTTTCTCTTCTTGTTTTCGGTTGAATTTTGAATTTTAAAGAGTCGAAATTGAAGATAAACTATTTTTCAACATTTAATTGTAATTTTTTTGTGTGTTTTCTCCTCTTTTGAACCGTTTAAGTGTAAATATCATTAATTATTAATAATAACATAGAGTTAAAGGTAAATTGAGCAAATTGGCTATTTCTGGCTTTTTATTTAAGTGTGTATCAAACTGGTAGCCCTTCGCATTAATCACTACCCAAGTAGCTCTTGGTTTCAAAAAGGTTGGTGACCCCTGGTATAGTGCTTCTCAAAAAAAGCATGCCCCCTTTCTTTCTTTCTTTCTTTCTCTCTCTCCCTCCCTCTCCCTCTTTCTTTTTTTTCTTGTCGTACGTCCTGTCTTCCCGTCCCCTCGCAGCACCTGATCACTCCCCTGTTGATGACACCCTCTCACCCTCTCACCCTCTCACCCTCATGCCTTTCACGCTGCGCTGCCCTCACTCACCGCCACGCTTCCCATTAATTATTGGAAGGAAATAGGAAATGCTGATAATTAAAAGGCAATTAGCATCTTCCAGGCAAGGGAGTGTTGCTGCGGGGAATAACTTGCTGTACGTTCTTGCAAAGGTCGGACACACACACACACACACACACACACACACACACACACACACACACACACACACACACACGTGTCCTTTTTCCGCCTTGCAGATAGTGGAGGCCCGCGAGGAGTGTGTTCTCCTCGGGGAGGGGCTGCATGCTGATGAGGTTGGAAGGTCACCACACACACACACACGCACACACACACACAACGTATAGAAGTACGCCACACTGCGGCGGTGTGGTGTGACACTTTACATAAGAAGGATGTGGGGATGTCTGGCTGAGGGCTTCAACAGTTCTGGATGCAGCGAGGAGGAAACCAACCCACCGACTCAGAAGCTGGGGGGGGGGGGGGGGATGTAACCTATTTTGCTCACGGTGCCATATTGCGTCATCAAATATTAACAGACTGCCACGGCATCATGTCTGCTCAGTGTGTGTGTGTGTGTGGTGTGTGTGTGTGTGTGTGTGTGTGTGTGTGTGTGTGTGTGTGTGTGTGTGTGTGTGTGTGTGTGTGTGTGTGTGTGTGTGTGTGTGCGCGCGCGGTGTCTTCCAATGCTTGCATTTTTCTTTGGGATTAAAAAAAAAAAAAAGACTGCAGGATGCTTACTTCTGCTTCCTCTGTGCCAGTGGTGTGTTTTAGCATCTGTGTCGCAGTCACACACACACACACACACACACACACACACACACACACACACACACACACACATATTGAAAGCGCATTAGGAACATGTGCACCCCTCCACCCTATTTCTCTCCATCCTTGCCCCCCCCCCCCCCCCCCCCCCCCCCCCCCCCCCACTGCTCTATGCTGATCTAGACTTTGGAATTCAATGTTGCCATGGTAACAATGTCGGGTCGCTCCTCTCACCCCCCCCCCCCCCCCTCCCCTCCTCCCTCCTGCACTGCTCTATTCAGACGACAAGATGCGGCACAACTCTCATGTGCTGCAGTAGTCTGTGTGTGACTGGGTCATTTACTGACTTATATTCATGTGTTCATTTACTGACTTATAGTCATGTGTTCATTTACTGACTTATAGTCATGTGTTCATTTACTGACTTATAGTTATGTGTTCATTTACTGACTTATCTTCATGTGTTCATTAATATAATGAGACTGCATGTTTGCTGCAGTAGTCTGTGTGTGACTGGGTCATTTACTGACTTATATTCATGTGTTCATTTACTGACTTATAGTCACGTGTTCATTTACTGACTTATAGTCACGTGTTCATTTACTGACTTATAGTCATGTGTTCATTTACTGACTTATAGTCACATGTTCATTTACTGACTTATAGTCATGTGTTAATTTACTGACTTATAGTCATGTGTTCTCATTTACTGACTTATAGTCATGTGTTCATTAATATAATGAGGCTATATGTTTGCTGCAGTAGTCTGTGTGTGACTGGGTCATTTACTGACTTATAGTCATGTGTTCATTTACTGACTTATAGTCATGTGTTCATTTACTGACTTATAGTTATGTGTTCATTTACTGACTTATGTTCATGTGTTCATTAATATAATGAGACTGCATGTTTGCTGCAGTAGTCTGTGTGTGACTGGTCATTTACTGACTTATATTCATGTGTTCATTTACTGACTTATAGTCACGTGTTCATTTACTGACTTATAGTCACGTGTTCATTTACTGATTTATAGTCATGTGTTCATTTACTGACTTATAGTCACGTGTTCATTTACTGACTTATAGTCATGTGTTAATTTACTGACTTATAGTCATGTGTTCATTTACTCACTTATAGTCATGTGTTCATTAATATAATGAGGCTATATGTTTGCTGCAGTAGTCTGTGTGTGACTGGGTCATTTACTGACTTATAGTCATGTGTTCATTTACTGACTTATAGTCATGTGTTCATTTACTGACTTATAGTTATGTGTTCATTTACTGACTTATGTTCATGTGTTCATTAATATAATGAGACTACATGTTTGCTGCAGTAGTCTGTGTGTGACTGGGTCATTTACTGACTTATAGTCATGTGTTCATTTACTGACTTATAGTGACGTGTTCATTTACTGACTTATAGTCATGTGTTCATTTACTGACTTATAGTCACGTGTTCATTTACTGACTTATAGTCACGTGTTCATTTACTGAATTATGTTCATGTGTTCATTTACTGACTTATGTTCATGTGTTCATTTACTGACTTATAGTCATGTGTTCATTTACTGACTTATAGTCATGTGTTCATTAATATAATGAGGCTATATGTTTGCTGCAGTAGTCTGTGTGTGACTGGGTCATTTACTGACTTATAGTCATGTGTTCATTTACTGACTTATAGTCATGTGTTCATTTACTGACTTATAGTTATGTGTTCATTTACTGACTTATGTTCATTTGTTCATTAATATAATGAGACTACATGTTTGCTGCAGTAGTCTGTGTGTGACTGGGTCATTTACTGACTTATATTCATGTGTTCATTTACTGACTTATAGTCATGTGTTCATTTACAGACTTATAGTCATGTGTTCATTTACAGACTTATAGTCACGTGTTCATTTACTGACTTATAGTCATGTGTTCATTTACTGACTTATGTTCATGTGTTCATTTACTGACTTATAGTCACGTGTTCATTTACTGACTTATAGTCATGTGTTCATTTACTGACTTATAGTCATGTGTTCATTTACTGACTTATAGTCATGTGTTCATTTACTGACTTATGTTCATGTGTTCATTTACTGACTTATAGTCACGTGTTCATTTACTGACTTATAGTCACGTGTTCATTTACTGACTAATGTACATGTGTTCATTAATATAATGAGGCTACATGTTTGCTGTAGTAGTCCGTGTGTGGGAGGACGGACTGGGTCATTTAGTGACTTATATTCATGTGTTCATTTAGTGACTTATATTGATGTATTCATTTAGTGACTTATATTCATGTAATAGTTTAGTGACTTATATTAATGTGTTCATTTAGTGACTTATTAATGTGTTTATTTAGTGACTTATATTAATGTGTTTATTTTGTGACTTATATTAATGTAATAATTGGGTGACTTATATTCATGTATTCATTTAGTGACTTATATTAATGTAATAATTGGGTGACTTATATTCATGTATTCATTTAGTGACTTATATTAATGTAATAATTGGGTGACTTATATTCATGTATTCATTTAGTGACTTATATTAATGTATTCATTTTAGTGACTCATATTCATGTGTTCATTAATATAACGAGGCTCCATATTAGCTGCAGTAGTCCGTGTGTGGCAAGACGGACTGGGTCATTTGGTGACTTATATTCATGTGTTCATTTAGTGACGTATATTCATGTATTCATTTAGTGACTTATACTAATGTGTTAATTTAGTGACTTACATTAATATGTATATTTTGTGACTTATATTAATGTAATAATTGGGTGACTTATATCATGTATTCATTTAGTGACTTATATTAATGTAATAATTGGGTGACTTATATTCATGTATTCATTTAATGACTTATTTGAATGTATTCATTTAGTGACTCATATTCATGTGTTCATTAATATAACGAGGCTCCATATTAGCTGCAGTAGTCTGTGTGTGGGAGGACGGACTGGGTCATTTGGTGATTTATATTCATGTGTTCATTTAGCGATTGCAGCGTGTTTACTTGTGTGTGATATCATGTGCGATACAAGCAGTGCTGCGGCGTGTTTACTTGTGTGTGTTATCATGTGCGATACAAGCAGTCCTGCAGCGTCTTTACTTGTGTGTTATCATGTGCGATACAAGCAGTGCTGCGGCGTGTTTACTTGTGTGTTATCATGTGCGATACAAGCAGTCCTGCAGCGTCTTTACTTGTGTGTGTGATATCATGTGCGATACAAGCAGTGCTGCAGCGTGTTTACTTGTGTGTGATATCATGTGTGATAAGAGCAGCCCTGCAGCGTGTTTACTTGTGTGTGATATCATGTGCGATACTAGTAGCCCTGCGCGTGTTTACTTGTGTGTGATATCATGTGCGATTCAAGCAGTCCTGCATAGTGTTTACTTGTGTGTGATATCGTGTGCGATACAAGCAGAGCTGCAGTGTGTTTACTTGTGTGTGATATCATGTGCGATACAAGCAGAGCTGCAGCGTGTTTACTTGTGTGTGATATCATGTGCGATACAAGCAGCCCCTGCAGCGTGTTTACTTGTGTGTGATATCATGTGCGATACTAGCAGCCCTGCGGTGTGTTGACTTGTGTGTGATATCATGTGCGATTCAAGCAGTCCTGCATAGTGTTTACTTGTGTGTGATGATATCATGTGCGATACAAACAGTCCTGCAGTGTGTTTACTTGTTTGTGATATCATGTGCGATACTAGCAGCCCTGCGGTGTGTTTACTTGTGTGTGATATCATGTGCGATACAAGCAGTCGGCAGACTGTTTATTTGTGTGGGATATCATGTGCAATACAAGCAGTGCTGCAGCGTGTTTACTTGTGTGTGATCTCATGTGCGATACAAGCAGTGCTGCAGCGTGTTTACTTGTGTGTGATATCATGTGCGATACAAGCAGCCCTGCAGCGTGTTTACTTGTGTGTGATATCATGTGCTATACAAGCAGCCCTGCAGCGTGTTTACTTGTGTGTGATATCATGTGTGATACTAGTAGCCCTGCGGCGTGTTTACTTGTGCGTGATATCATGTGCGATACAAGCAGTCCGGCAGACTGTTTACTTGTGTGTGATATCATGTGCGATACAAGCAGTCCGGCAGACTGTTTACTTGTGTGTGATATCATGTGCGATACAAGCAGTGCTGCAGCGTGTTTACTTGTGTGTGATATCATGTGCCATACGAGCAGTCCTGCGGTGTGTTTACTTGTGTGTGATATCATGTCCGATGTAAGCAGTCCTGCGGCTTGTTTACTCGTGTGTGATATCATGTGCGATACAAACAGTCCTGCAGCGTGTTTACTTGTGTGTGATATCATGTGCGATACTAGCAGCCCTGCGGCGTGTTTACTTGTGTGTGATATCATGTGCAATTCAAGCAGTCCTGCGGCATGTTTACTCGTGTGCGATATATGTGCGATACAAACAGTCCTGCAGTGTGTTTACTTGTTTGTGATATCATGTGCGATACCAGCAGCCTTGCGGCGTTTACTTGTGTGTGATATCATGTGCGATACAAGCAGTCCGGCAGACTGTTTACTTGTGTGTGATATCTTGTGCGATACAGTCATGCAGCGTGTTTACTTGTGTGTGATATCATGTCCGATGTAAGCAGTCCTGCGGCTTGTTTACTCGTGTGTGATATCATGTGCGATACAAACAGTCTTGCAGCGTGTTTACTTGTGTGCGATATCATGTGCGATACAAGCAGTGCTGCAGCGTGTTTACTGGTGTGCGATATCATGTGCGATACAAGCAGTCCTGTGGCGTTTTTACTTGTGTGTGATATTGTGTGCGATACAAGCTGTCCTTTAGCATATTTACTTGTGTGTGATATCATGTGCGATACAGGCAGTCCTGCAGCGTATTTACTTGTGTGTGATGTTATGTGCAATACATGCAGTCTCGCGGCGTGTTTACTTGTGTGTGATATCATGTACGATCCAAGCAGTCCTGCGGCCTGTTTACCTGTGTGTGATATCATGTGCGATACAAGCACTCCTGCAGTGTGTTTACATGTGCAAAGCTGGACAGCCAGTTAACATCTAATTGTCCTCCATTAAGCACACAATTTCTTCTATTTTAGTGAAGTATTTACAAAAGGTAAATACGCTACTAGGAGCGAGCAGCTACACAACAGCTAAGCACACAATAGCACACAAGCTAGACATAGATACTAATCATTGAACAATACAAGAGCACATTAG
>NC_084741.1:13330614-13343981 GCF_033978785.1 Entelurus aequoreus
ACAAAAAAATGTATGCATTTTAACTGTGTTTTAAAAATAGAATGTTTTGTGCTTATTGTGATTTTGATTCTTATTTTGTAATATTTTACCTTTCTGTTTTAATTCGTACAACACTTTGGGGCAGTAGTCTGTTTTAGAAATGTGATATATAAATAAATCTACCTTGACCTTGGACCACTCCTCTTATTGAGTCTGTTTAGCTGATTGGAAAGTTAGCTTGCGCAGCTCGCGGGTCCATGACGATGACTTCTGTTTTGTTTGATCAGCCGTTTTACTGCCGTGTTACAGACACCATTTGGAAACAATTAAGGTATGCAAATAAACATTTACAGAATATTTCTGTGTAAATAACTAATTTCACAACGTATATATCTACAGTTTATAGTTCGGTGCGGTTAATTCGTATTTTTTCTTTCTCTCTAAAATTTTGTGGGTGCGGCTTGTATACCGGTACGTTCTATAGTTTTTTTTGATTTTTTTTTTTTTTCCATAAAGAAATACAATCATGTGTGCTTACGGACTGTATCCCTGCAGACTGTATTGATCTATATTGATATATAATGTATATATTGTGTTTTTTCTGTTGATTTAATTAAAAAAAAAAAAAAAAAAAAAAAAAAATGTTTTTAATTAAATAAATAAAAAAAATAAATATTGTTTTTTTTTTATGTTGATTTAATTAAAATATATATATATATATATATATTATTTTTTTATTTTATTTTTTTTAATTTGTTGCGCAGCCCGGTACCAATCGGTGGTACCGGGTTGGGGGACCACTGCGCTATAGAACCATCCATCAACCACACGTACAAGGTACCAGAATTATCTTCTTGGAAGGCCAAGGCTCCTCTTGGCTGCTGACGTACGACTTGTACGCGTAGTGTTGGCCTAAAAAACGTATTTAAAGTATATATATATATATATATTTACAAAAATCACAGAATGTTAATCTAATGAAAGACAAATCCCAGCTTTATAACACTTAGAATATACATTTATGGGGACATGTGCCTCTGTTGTGGTTTTCTTGTGTTCAAGGTTCCCTTCACTGCTTTTTCTTTGGTCACCGTTGAGTGCTGATTATTTGTAGCTGCTCTTGAATACTGTTCACAGGGCTTTAAATGTGGGTGTCAGCGCACTTTCCTCCCTTACGCGACTGGTTGCGTTCTTGATAGCGACACGCTAATACGTTATTTTGGGTTTTGTTCTACGCTGAGACTTTATTGCCGGATGCCCTCTCGTGCGCATTCCCCGCGGCACGCTGTCTTTTGTGTTTTTGCCGAGTCCTGCAGTAGGATTCAAATATCAGTCCTACCTATACATTGCATTCTGCCTGTCCTTCGGCCTCCTGGGATCACAACACCCAGTGTGACAAGACGTACAAATATAATTCTAAAATATATGTATATACAGTATATAAAAATTCCCACACCGTCTTAAGTGTGTGTTTAAATCCTCACACCGGCTTAAAGGCCTACTGAAATGAAATGTTCTTATTTAAACGGGGATAGCAGATCCATTCTATGTGTCATACTTGATCATTTCGCGATATTGCCATATTTTTGCTGAAAGGATTTAGTAGAGAACAACCACGATAAAGTTCGCAACTTTTGGTCGCTGATAAAAAAAGCCTTGCCTGTACCGGAAGTGGCGTGATGTCGCAGGTTGAAAGGCTCCTCACATTTCCCCATTGTTTACACCAGCAGCGAGAGCGATTCGGACCGAGAAAGCGACGATTACCCCATTAATTTGAGCCAGGATGAAAGATTTGTGGATGAGGAACGTGAGAGTGAAGGACTAGAGTGCAGTGCAGGACGCATCTTTTTTCGCTCTGACCGTAACTTAGGTACAAGCTGGCTCATTGGATTCCACACTCTCTCCTTTTTCTATTGTGGATCACGGATTTGTATTTTAAACCACCTCGGATACTATATCTTCTTGAAAATGAGAGTCGAGAACGCGAAATGGACATTCACAGTGACTTTTATCTCCACGACAATACATCGGTGAAGCACTTTGGCTACGGAGCTAACGTGATAGTATCGTTCTCGAATGAAGATAGAAACAAAAGAAATAAACCCCTGACTGGAAGGATAGACAGAAGATCAACAATACTATTAAACCATGGACATGTAAATACACGGTTAATGATTTCCAGCCTGGCGAAGCTTAACAATGCTGTTGCTAACGACGCCATTGAAGCTAACTTAGCAACGGGACCTCACAGAGCTATGCTTAAAACATTAGCTATCCACCTACGCCAGCCAGCCCTCATCTGCTCATCAACACCCGTGCTCACCTGCGTTCCAGCGATCGACGGAGCGACGAAGGACTTCACCCGATCATCAATGCGGTCGGCGGCTAGCGTCGGATAGCGCGTCTGCTATCCAAGTCAAAGTCCTCCTGGTTGTGTTGCTGCTGCCAGCCGCTAATACACCGATCCCACCTACAACTTTCTTCTTTGCAGTCTCCATTGTTCATAAAACAAATTGCAAAAGATTCACCAACACAGATGTCCAGAATACTGTGGAATTTTGAGATGAAAACAGAGCTATTTTGTATTGCATTCAATGGGGTACCGATACTTCCGTTTCAACGATTGACGTCACGCGCATACGTCATCATATCTAGACGTTTTCAACCAGAAGTGTGGCGGGAAATTTAAAGTTGCACTTTATAAATTAAACCCAGCCGTATTGGCATGTGTTGCAATGTTAAGATTTCATCATTGATATATAAACTATCAGACTGCGTGGTCGGTAGTAGTGGCTTTCAGTAGGCCTTTAAGTGTGTGTGTAAATCCTCACACCAACTTAAGTGTGTGTAAATCCCCACATTGGCTTAAGTGTGTTTAAGTCCCCACACTGTCTTAAAGGCCTACTGAAACCCACTACTAGCGACCACGCAGTCTGATAGTTTATATATCAATGATGAAATCTTTACATTGCAACACATGCCAATACAGCCGGGTTAGATTAGTAAAGTGCAATTTTAAATTTCCCGCGAAATATCCTGCTGAAAACGTCTCGGTATGATGACGTCTGCGCGTGACGTCACGGATTGTAGAGGACATTTTGGGACAGCATTGTGGCCAGCTATTATGTTGTCTGTTTTCATCGCAAAATTCCACAGTATTCTGGACATCTGTGTTGGTGAATCTTTTGCAATGTGTTTAATGAACAATGAAGACAGCAAAGAAGAAAGCTGTAGGTGGGAAGCGGTGTATTAGCGACCGGCTGCAGCAACACAAACACGTAGCGGCTACGTCGTAGCCGGTGTTTCATTGTTTACATTCCCGGAATATGACAGTCAAGCTTTACCATTGGCCTGTGGAGAACTGGGACAACAGAGACTCTCACCAGGAGGACTTTGAGTTGGATACGCGCTACTGTGAGTACGCAGCTGCGGCTTCCAAACATTTGATCGCTTGCCCGTACGTGCGTGCCGCTATGCGCATGTCACGTACGTAACTTTGGGGAAATATATGTGCCGAATGAACTTTACGGAGGTGAACGGTACTTTGGGCTGTGGGATTGAGTGTGTTGTGCGGGTGTTTGATTTGTATTGGCGGGTTATATGGACGGGAGGGGGGAGGTGTTTGCTATGCGGGATTATTTTGTGGCATATTAAATATAAGCCTGGTTGTGTTGTGGCTAATAGAGTATATATATGTCTTGTGTTTATTTACTGTTTTAGTCATTCCCAGCTGAATATCAGGTCCCACCCGCCTCTCACAGCATCTTCCCTATCTGAATCGCTTCCACTGCCCTCTAATCCTTCACTCTCACTTTCCTCATCCACGAATCTTTCATCCTCGCTCAAATGAATGGGGAAATCGTCACTTTCTCGGTCCGAATCGCTCTCGCTGCTTGTGGCCATGATTGTAAACAATGTGCAGATGTGAGGAGCTCCACAACCTGTGACGTCACGCTACTTCCGGTACAGGCAAGGCTTTTTTATCAGCGACCAAAAGTTGCGAACTTTATCGTCGATGTTATCTACTAAATCCTTTCAGCAAAAATATGGCGATATCGCGAAATGATCAAGTATGACACATAGAATGGATCTGCTATCCCCGTTTAAATAAGAAAATTTCATTTCAGTAGGCCTTTAAGTGTGTGTAAGTCCCCACACCGTCTTAAGTGTGTGTAAGTCCCCACACTGTCTTAAGCGCGTGTAAGTCCCCACGTTGTCTTAAGTGTGTTTAAGTCCCCACATTGTCTTAAAAACAACAGTATCAATAATAGTAATAATGAGAATAATATCAATAATAGTTGTTTAATGTGTGTGATACAAAAATGTATTCATTAAAAACATATTAGCAATATATATATATATATATATATATTATATATATATATATATATATATATATTATATATATATATATATATATATATATATATATATATATATATATCTATATATATATATATATATATATTATATATATATATATATTTCAAGGTTTCCCACACATTAATTTATTTGTGGCGGCCCGCCACGAAAGAATTACGTCCGCCACAAATAAAAAAATATTTAAAAAAAAAATTTTTTGTTTTTTTTGTCCTCTCCAGCTTCTCAGGCAAATCATATAGTTGATGTAGGATGCCCATATCGGCTCTTCAGATTTACTTTACAAAAGAGAAGTGTAGGATACTTCTCTTGTTGCCTTATTTGTATTTGACTTTATTAAATGTATTTCTATTAGAAACACAACATGTGAATATAACAAAGGGGTACAAAGTCTGCAGCCAGTAGGAAACACATGGTTAAGTGTAGGGAGTAAAACTGATGGCAGTCTAAAGTTCAAGATTTTGGAGCTCTTTGTTTAGTGGATCAGATGTTTGATGAAGCTCTGTGTCTATCTACCACCACTACTGTTTTCTGTTTATTTGTTACTGACTGTGGCAGGACACCTCTGCCTCTGTTTCACTTTATGTTGCTGGTAAATAATATGGTTGTAGTAGTAGGCTAAAGTTAAATAATTTAGTATGCACTAATTAAAGGGGCAGAGCTTTGAGACATTTTAGCTTTTATATTTTATAAGTTATATTTTTTGTAAGAACCACAATTAATAAATATATTTCAGTGAATAACTTATTGTTCAAATCTGTATATAAATATGTACATAAAGTGTTGTAATTATATTGTAAAATGGATGGATGGATGGATGGACGTTTAAAACAAAACTGTTATTATTAATTAGTAAGTATACATTTTTTGAGCCTTTTTAGAGAAAATCAAATAATTGTAGTAAATTATGCAAATTAGTCGATGATGTCATGGTGACCACGCCCATAGCCACGCCCCCACCGCCACAGGTATCTTGGCAGTTTATGGGAAACACTGTATTTGATTCTATTATTATTCTTAATCGATTGTTAAAAATGATCAATGGATTTAGAATCGTAATTTAAAAAAATCAGGTTTTGGATGTGAATCAGATTTTTTTGTAATATTGATGTATATCAATATTTTTAACATTGATAACTCACTACTGCCACCTAAGGCCTTGGAACTGCAACGGCATGCAAAGTCTACTGCAGCATATATAATACAGTGCAGTGCTTGCAAATGAGACACGGAAGTGTAAGAAAACGAGATAACGACAGGGCATAACGCAGTGTTAAATATTTTTTTTAAATTAGTGTTTTAACATTATTAACACAAACAAAAAGTACCAAAACTTGGTACTGTTGAACTCGGGTATCGATTCCCAGGTATGTGGATTTGTTACCGTGCAGTTGTGTTCTGTGTGGAGGAGTAGCTAATGTTCTAGCCTGTGACGATTATAGCCAACTCATTTACAACCGCTCTGTTTGTTCAAGAAATATTACGGATGTTTCTTTTTTTTTACATTTGACCGTAATTAAAAGCAGGCTGTCGGATGGAACGTGCAAAGTCACACCACTCTTTATGATCTGTGTGCAGCAGCTGAGCAGTGATGATGATGATGATGATGACGACGACCACGACGACAGTTGGCCCTTTGGTGGCGGCTGCCTGCTAGCGGAGGAACGCAGCGAGAGGAGCGCAGGGACCAGCGTCCAGGACTACTTCAGCAAGAAGGACAGCGAGTCACAGGGGAAGAGCGCGGCTTTGTACCGAGGAGAGAGAGAGGGGCAAGCGGCTGAGAACAGTCGATGGATGCTGTCCGGATCGAAGGGGCAGCACGTTCTTCACTGACCAGGGAGGGGAAAGATTTCAAAATTGAGTCGAAGGATAGAAACTCGCCGTCAGGTAAGTCCCCACACTGTCTTAAGTGTGTGTAAGTCCCCACACCGTCTTAAGTGTGTGTAAGTCCCCACCCTGTCTTAAGTGTGTGTGTAAGTCCCTACACTGTCTTAAGTGTGTGTGTAAGTCCCCACCCTGTCTTAAGTGTGTGTGTAAGTCCCCACACTGTCTTAAGTGTGTGTAAGTCCCCACACTCTCTTAAGTGTGTGTGTAAGTCCCCACACCGTCTTAAGTGTGTGTAAGTCCCCACACTCTCTTAAGTGTGTGTGTAAGTCCCCACACCCGTCTTAAGTGTGTGTAAGTCCCCACACCGTCTTAAGTGTGTGTAAGTCCCCACACTGTCTTAAGTGTGTGTAAGTCCCCACACTCTCTTAAGTGTGTGTGTAAGTCCCCACACCGTCTTAAGTGTGTGTAAGTCCCCACACTCTCTTAAGTGTGTGTAAGTCCCCACACCGTCTTAAGTGTGTGTAAGTCCCCACACCGTCTTAAGTGTGTGTAAGTCCCCACACTGTCTTAAGTGTGTGTAAGTCCCCACACTGTCTTAAGTGTGTGTAAGTCCCCACACCGTCTTAAGTGTGTGTAAGTCCCCACACTGTCTTAAGTGTGTGTAAGTCCCCACACCGTCTTAAGTGTGTGTGTAAGTCCCCACACCGTCTTAAGTGTGTGTGTAAGTCCCCACACTGTCTTAAGTGTGTGTAAATCCCCACACCGTCTTAAGTGTGTGTAAGTCCCTACACCGTCTTAAGTGTGTGTAAGTCCCCACACTGTCTTAAGTGTGTGTAAATCCCCACACTGTCTTAAGTGTGTGTAAGTCCCCACACTGTCTTAAGTGTGTGTAAGTCCCCACACTGTCTTAAGTGTGTGTAAGTCCCCACACCGTCTTAAGTGTGTGTTTTAAGTCCCCACACTCTCTTAAGTGTGTGTGTAAGTCCCCACACCGTCTTAAGTGTGTGTAAGTCCCCACACTGTCTTAAGTGTGTGTAAATCCCCACACCGTCTTAAGTGTGTGTAAGTCCCCACCCCGTCTTAAGTGTGTGTGTAAGTCCCCACACTGTCTTAAGTGTGTGTAAGTCCCCACACTGTCTTAAGTGTGTGTAAGTCCCCACACTGTCTTAAGTGTGTGTAAGTCCCCACACTGTCTTAAGTGTTTGTAAGTCCCCACACTGTCTTAAGTGTGTTCAAGTCCCCACACTGTCTTAAGTGTGTGTAAGTCCCCACACTGTCTTAAGTGTGTGTGTAAGTCCCCACACTGTCTTAAGTGTGTGTAAGTCCCCACACTGTCTTAAGTGTGTGTAAGTCCCCACACTGTCTTAAGTGTGTGTAAGTCCCCACACTGTCTTAAGTGTGTGTAAGTCCCCACCCTGTCTTAAGTGTGTGTGTAAGTCCCTACACTGTCTTAAGTGTGTGTAAGTCCCCACACTGTCTTAAGTGTGTGTAAGTCCCTACACCGTCTTAAGTGTGTGTAAGTCCCCACCCCGTCTTAAGTGTGTGTGTAAGTCCCTACACTGTCTTAAGTGTGTGTGTAAGTCCCTACACTGTCTTAAGTGTGTGTAAGTCCCCACACTGTCTTAAGTGTGTGTAAGTCCCCACACCGTCTTAAGTGTGTGTAAGTCCCCACCCCGTCTTAAGTGTGTGTGTAAGTCCCCACACTGTCTTAAGTGTGTGTAAGTCCCCAAACTGTCTTAAGTGTGTGTTCAAGTCCCCACACCGTCTTAAGTGTGTGTTCAAGTCCCCACACTGTCTTAAGTGTGTGTAAGTCCCCACACCGTCTTAAGTGTGTGTAAGTCCCCACACCGTCTTAAGTGTGTGTAAGTCCCCACACTGTCTTAAGTGTGTGTAAGTCCCCACACTGTCTTAAGTGTGTGTAAGTCCCCACACCGTCTTAAGTGTGTGTAAGTCCCCACACTGTCTTAAGTGTGTGTGTAAGTCCCCACACTGTCTTAAGTGTGTGTAAGTCCCCACACTGTCTTAAGTGTGTGTAAGTCCCCACACCGTCTTAAGTGTGTGTAAGTCCCCACACCGTCTTAAGTGTGTGTAAGTCCCCACCCTGTCTTAAGTGTGTGTGTAAGTCCCTACACTGTCTTAAGTGTGTGTAAGTCCCACACTGTCTTAAGTGTGTGTAAGTCCCCACACTGTCTTAAGTGTGTGTAAGTCCCCACACTGTCTTAAGTGTTTGTAAGTCCCCACACTGTCTTAAGTGTGTGTAAGTCCCCACACCGTCTTAAGTGTGTGTAAGTCCCCACACTGTCTTAAGTGTGTGTAAGTCCCCACACCGTCTTAAGTGTGTGTAAGTCCCCACACTGTCTTAAGTGTGTGTGTAAGTCCCCCACACTGTCTTAAGTGTGTGTGTAAGTCCCCCACACTGTCTTAAGTGTGTGTAAGTCCCCACACCGTCTTAAGTGTGTGTAAGTCCCCACACCGTCTTAGTGTGTGTGTAAGTCCCCACACTGTCTTAAGTGTGTGTAAGTCCCCACACTGTCTTAAGTGTGTGTAAGTCCCCACACTGTCTTAAGTGTGTGTAAGTCCCCACACCGTCTTGAGTGTGTGTGTAAATCCCCACACCGTCTTAAGTGTGTGTAAGTCCCCACACTGTCTTAAGTGTGTGTAAGTCCCCACACTGTCTTAAGTGTGTGTAAGTCCCCACACTGTCTTAAGTGTGTGTTCAAGTCCCCACACTGTCTTAAGTGTGTGTAAGTCCCTACACCGTCTTAAGTGTGTGTAAGTCCCCACCCTGTCTTAAGTGTGTGTGTAAGTCCCCACACCGTCTTAAGTGTGTGTAAGTCCCCACCCTGTCTTAAGTGTGTGTGTAAGTCCCCACACCGTCTTAAGTGTGTGTAAGTCCCCACAACCCGTCTTAAGTGTGTGTGTAAGTCCCCACACCGTCTTAAGTGTGTGTAAGTCCCCACACTCTCTTAAGTGTGTGTGTAAGTCCCCACACCGTCTTAAGTGTGTGTAAGTCCCCACACTGTCTTAAGTGTGTGTAAGTCCCCACACTGTCTTAAGTGTGTGTAAGTCCCTACACCGTCTTAAGTGAGTGTAAGTCCCCACCCTGTCTTAAGTGTGTGTAAGTCCCCACACCGTCTTAAGTGTGTGTAAGTCCCCACACTGTCTTAAGTGTGTGTAAGTCCCCACACTGTCTTAAGTGTGTGTAAGTCCCCACCCCGTCTTAAGTGTGTGTGTAAGTCCCTACACTGTCTTAAGTGTGTGTAAGACCCCACACCGTCTTAAGTGTGTGTAAGTCCCCACACCGTCTTAAGTGTGTGTAAGTCCCCACACTGTCTTAAGTGTGTGTAAGTCCCCACACCGTCTTAAGTGTGTGTAAGTCCCCACACCGTCTTAAGTGTGTGTAAGTCCCCACCCTGTCTTAAGTGTGTGTGTAAGTCCCTACACTGTCTTAAATGTGTGTGTAAGTCCCTACACTGTCTTAAGTGTGTGTAAGTCCCCACAACTCTCTTAAGTGTGTGTAAGTCCCCACACCGTCTTAAGTGTGTGTAAGTCCCCACCATGTCTTAAGTGTGTGTGTAAGTCCTACACTGTCTTAAGTGTGTGTGTAAGTCCCCCACACTGTCTTAAGTGTGTTCAAGTCCCCACACCGTCTTAAGTGTGTGTAAGTCCCCACACTGTCTTAAGTGTGTGTAAGTCCCTACACTGTCTTAAGTGTGTTCAAGTCCCCACACCGTCTTAAGTGTGTGTAAGTCCCCACACCGTCTTAAGTGTGTGTAAGTCCCCACACTGTCTTAAGTGTGTGTAAGTCCCCACACTGTCTTAAGTGTGTGTAAGTCCCCACCCTGTCTTAAGTGTGTGTAAGTCCCCACCCTGTCTTAAGTGTGTGTAAGTCCCCACACTGTCTTAAGTGTGTGTAAGTCCCCACCCTGTCTTAAGTGTGTGTAAGTCCCCACCCTGTCTTAAGTGTGTGTAAGTCCCCACCCTGTCTTAAGTGTGTGTAAGTCCCCACACTGTCTTAAGTGTGTGTAAGTCCCACACTGTCTTAAGTGTGTGTAAGTCCCCCACCCCGTCTTAAGTGTGTGTTCAAGTCCCCACACTGTCTTAAGTATGTGTGTAAGTCCCCACCCTGTCTTAAGTGTGTGTTCAAGTCCCCACACTGTCTTAAGTGTGTGTGTAAGTCCCCACACCGTCTTAAGTGTGTGTAAGTCCCCACACTGTCTTAAGTGTGTGTAAGTCCCCACACTGTCTTAAGTGTGTGTAAGTCCCCACACTGTCTTAAGTGTGTGTAAGTCCCCACACTGTCTTAAGTGTGTGTAAGTCCCCACACTGTCTTAAGTGTGTGTAAGTCCCCACACTGTCTTAAGTGTGTGTAAGTCCCCACACTGTCTTAAGTGTGTGTAAGTCCCCACCCTGTCTTAAGTGTGTGTAAGTCCCCACACTGTCTTAAGTGTGTGTAAGTCCCCACCCTGTCTTAAGTGTGTGTAAGTCCCCACCCTGTCTTAAGTGTGTGTAAGTCCCCACACTTTCTAAGTGTGTGTAAGTCCCCACACTGTCTTAAGTGTCTGTAAGTCCCCACACTGTCTTAAGTGTGTGTAAGTCCCCACACTGTCTATAAAATGTAATAATATGAAATAATTTAAATAAATAAAAGAAAAAAACATTATTATTGTTAACATTTTTATGACTGACTTTTGGTTTGGAAAATGTACCGTAATTTCCGGACTATAAGCCGCTACTTTTTCCCCTCGTTCTGGTCCCTGCGGCTTATACAAGGGTGCGGCTTATTTACAGCCTGTTCTTCTCCGACACCGACGAAGAGGATTTCGGTGGTTTTAGTACGCAGGAGGAAGACGATGACACAATGATTAAAGACTGTCTTTTCATATACCGGTAGGCTGGTTATTTTCATAACGTACAGGTTGCACCGTTGTATTATTTGTACTCTGCACGAATGCTGTTCGCCATGTCAAAGATGTGAAAGTTTGATTGAATGATTGAAAGATTTATTGTTAATAAAGGGGACGCTTTGCGTTCCCAAACAGTCATCTCTGTCCCGACAATCCCCTCCGTGGTAGCAGGAACCCCTATATACTACGGTAATTACACATCAAAACCCTGCGGCTTATAGTCGGGTGCGGCTTATATATGAGCAATCTGTATTTTCCCCTAAATTTAGCTGGTGCGGCTTATAGTCAGGTGCGGCTTATAGTCGGGTGCGGCTTATATATGGAGCAATCTGTATTTTCCCATACATTTGGCTGGTGCGGCTTATAGTCAAGTGCGGCTTATAGTCGGGTGCGGCTTATATATGGAGCAATCTGTATTTTCCCCTAAATTTAGCTGGTGCGGCTTATAGTCAGGTGCGGCTTATAGTCCGGAAATTACGGTAAATAGACTTTTCAGTGAGCGGCTCTGAGTGTAAAAAGTTTGGACACTCCTGCACTCCATCATAGTTTGGACACCCCCTGCACTCCATCATAGTTTGGACACCCCTGCACTCCATCATAGTTTGGACACCCCTGCACTCCATCATAAAGTTTGGACACCCTGCACTCCATCATAAGCCCCTTCCTTCCCCTTTGGTGAAGATCATCTGTGTTCTTGCATTCCTCTCCAGTCCTGCCGTCTGGGTTCTAAGGAGGGTGTCAGGGTCATGAATATGGAGAATGCTTCTGACTTGTTAAGCCGAGTCAGCAGAAAGATCCGAGTCTCCTGCAAGGACACATCGTCATCATCTTCCTCCTCCTCCTCCTCCTCCTCCTCATGGTCTCACCTGCATGGCTGCTGCTGCTTTTTCCGCTTGTCCGTCCTCACTCTCTCTACCGTTGTCTCTTGAAGGCATGGTGTGTGAGAAGGGGATCCAGATCCTCCTCACCACCGTGGGGGCATTCGCTGCCTTCGGCCTGATGACGGTGGCCATAGGGACGGACTACTGGCTGTACTCCCGCGCCCTCATCTGCAACAGCACAGCCAACGTCACCCAGGACGACCCCCACAACAAGGACAAGAAGGACCCGGGGGCGCTCACCCACTCCGGACTCTGGAGGATCTGCTGCCTGGAAGGTAGAGTGAATGTGTGTGTGGGTGTGTATGTGTATGTGTGTGTGTGTACGGTGTAGACGTGGGTACCTGTAGTCAGATTTCATATTTAATGCAGATCCAGAGGTAATTGGACTATGACTAGCTAGGCAAGTTCAACCACAGACCCGATTATATTATATTATTAAAAAAACTAACATATATAATATATATATATATTAGGGATGTCCGATAATGGCTTTTTGCCGATATCCGATATGCCGATATTGTCCAACTCTTTAATTACCGATACCGATATCAACCGATACCGATATCAACCGATATATACAGTTGTGGAATTAACACATTATTATGCCTAATTTGGACAACCAGGTATGGTGAAGATAAGGTACTTTTTAAAAAAATGAATCAAATAAAATAAGATAAATAAATTAAAAACATTTTCTTGAATAAAAAAGAAAGTAAAACAATATAAAAACAGTTACATAGAAACTAGTAATTAATGAAAATTTGTAAAATTAACTGTTAAAGGTTAGTATTATTAGTGGACCAGCAGCACGCACAATCATGTGTGCTTACGGACTGTATCCCTTGCAGACTGTATTGATATATATTGATATATAATGTAGGAACCAGAATATTAATAACAGAAAGAAACAACCATTTTGTGTGAATGAATGTAAATGGGGGAGGGAGGTTTTTTGGGTTGGTGCACTAATTGTAAGTGTATCTTGTGTTTTTTATGTGGATTTAATAAAAATAAAAAAAATTTTAAAATACGATACTGATAATAAAAAAAACGATACCGATCATTTCCGATATTACATTTTAACGCATTTATCGGCCGATAATATCGGCAGACCGATATTATCGGACATCTCTAATATATATAATATATATATATATATATATATATATATATATATATATATATATATATATATATATATATATATATATATATATATATTATATATATATATATATATATATATATATATATATATATATATATATATATATATATATATATATATATATATATATATATATATATATATATATATGTGTGTGTGTGTGTGTATATATATATGTATGTATGTATGTATGTGTATATATATATATGTGTATATATATATATG
>NC_084741.1:13349001-13394001 GCF_033978785.1 Entelurus aequoreus
TGACAAAATAATAGAATGATAAATGACACAATATGTTACTGCATATGTCAGCAGACTAATTCGGAGTCTTTGTTTGTTTACTTACTACTAAAAGACAAGTTGTCTAGTATGTTCACTATTTTATTTAAGGACAAACTGCGAGGTTTGTTCTCCCGGGATGCAAACGGACTATTCCGGACAAGGCTTGCAGGTAGGAACATATTTATTAATCTTCTCCAAACTCAAAGTACTACAGGTGAGCGTCCCGAACACCAGCGGCAGGTGAAAATCATACGCAACCAAAACAAAGGAGTGCACAAAAAACAGGAACTATGGAGTTAAACTAACAGAACATAACGAAAACATGATCCGGACCACGGATTATGACACAAACTTGCAATAATAAGATTTTTTGTTCAAATAAAGCCAATAATGAGATTGTTTGTGGTCCCCTTTATTTAGAAAAGTACCGAAAAGTATCGAGATACATTTTGGTACCAGTACCGGTACTAAAATATTGGTATCGGGACGACACTAGCTCTAACTATGAAAATATTAGATTCTTTTAAAGTAATCATACTTTGCGGAAACATGTTCACCGCGGTCAAGAGTGCATTAAGGATCATTTTTCCACAAGAGTGGGATAATGATGATGTGGTATAAAACCCAGGCATCACTCTGAAGAAGTATGCATGAGCTTCTGCTCTCTACAAAGTGTCGTTAACTCTGTGAAAACATGCCGGAATAATCGCCTTCCTCGTCCGGGCAGGCAGCCAATTACAGGTAAGATCTTCAGCATCTGATGTTTCCCTTCGCCTCTCATTGGCTGGTTCCCCCCCGGCGCCAGTAAAGCCGGCTCCCAGGTCAAGCCACCTCGGTTAAGCCGAGAGAGAGGCTCAGTTAGCATGCAGCTGCAGTGCAGGACGTGTTGGCTTTGAAAGATTTATAAGCCCGCAGCTTCTGCTGCTGTGTCCTCTGCGTCTGCACTCAAGGTGACGATGCGGGCGCTTTGTTGCATCGCTAATGTGTGTACCGGATTAAGTTGGCACACAGCATACCGTCTTACAAGATTTGTATTTATTTATTTGTTTGTTTATTTACTTTATGTTGTGTGCACTTTTTTGTTTTATTTATTTATTTTGTGTGTGTATTTGTTATTTATTCATGCATTTCTTTATGTATTCATTTATTTATTCTGTGTGTATTTTTTATTTATTTATTTATTTATTGTTTATTTTTCTTTCTTTTTTTTCTTTTCTTTTTTCTTTTTGTTTATTTATTTGTTCATTGTGTGTATATGTTTTGTTTTATTTATTTATTTACGTGGTTATTTATTTTGTGTGTATTTTTTCCATTTATGCATTTATTTATGTATTTATTTAAATACTGTGTGTGTATTTCTTATTTTATTTATTTATTTATTTTGTCTGTATTTTTATTTATTTTCTTTTTTCTTTTTGTTTATTTATTTGTTTAATGTGTGTATATGTTTTGTTTTGTTTATGTGTTTATTTACATAGTTATTTATTTTGTGTGTATGCATTATGCATTTATTTATTTATTTATTTATTTATTTAAATATTGTGTGTGTATTTCTTTTTTATTTCTTTTTTTATTTATTTGGTGTGTATTTTTTTTTCTTTGTTTTCTTTTCTTTTTGTTTATTTATTTGTTTGTGTGTATATGTTTTGTTTTATTTATTTATTTATTTACGTAGTTATTTATTTTGTGTATTTTTTCAATTTATGCATTTATTTATGTATTTATTTAAATATTGTGTGTGTATTTCTTATTTTATTTATTTATTTTGTGTGTATTTTTTTTCTTTTTTTTATTTAATTTTGTATTTTTGTTTATTGTGTGTGTATGTTTTGGTTTATTTATTTATTTATTTATTTATATAGTATTTATTTTGTGTGTATTTTTTCAATTTATGCATTTATGTATTTATTTAAATATTGGGTGTATTTCTTATTTTATTTATTTATTTATTTATTTTGTGTTATTATTATTGTTTTAATTTACTTATGTATGTATGTATTTATTTATTTTGTATTTTTTATCTATCTATATATTTATTTATGTATTTATTTTGTGTGTATTTCTTTATAAAACAATTTATTTTTTGCCTTGTTGTAGTTATCTGTAAAGCACAATTGTGCTTTATAAATTAACTTCCCTTGCCTTGTAGGCAGCTCGTGTCTTTAAATATTTAGCGACCTAAAAAAAATAGAAGTACAGTACCGTAAATTCCGGACTATAAGCCAGTGTTATTTTCCTACGTTTTGAGCCTTGCCGCTTAAAAAACTGTGCGACTAATTTATGGGTTTTTGTTCGCCGACGGCCTTAAAGCACATAGTTTTCATGAAACACACGCCAACACTTAAATTGTTTGTTATTGTTTGGGCTATGGCGCCATCTTTTGGACGAGTTCGCTAACAGCATGTGCTAATGGCTGAATGCCGACAAGTGTTTCCTGCTGTTGAAAGCTTTGAAACAGAAGTAGAAATGCCGTTCTAATCGGTTATAGCGTTTTTACTCGTATGGCAACGTTTGTAAGTTTTACAATACAACTAAAACCATTCTTACTTACTAATATATATGTGGGTGTGGCTTATATACCGGTGCGCTCTGTAGTCTTTTAGGAGTTTTATGAATATTGTATGCATTTAAATCCACACACTGACAAACACTTCATATGCCATTAAAACACTTCGTAAAACCTAAACAATTTTAACATGAAACTTAAAATGTGTAGTCAAATCTCAAAGTATTCGATAGTAATCAGTCCCTCCACAATCGCACCTGATCACGTAAATTGTGATGAGGTGCTAATGGTGGTTAATGTGTTAATGCCGAGGCTGACTCAACTGTGGGCGATGTCTCGGAGAAAAGAACAGGGGAACCGGCGTTTCTGGGTGTTGTTGATAAATGGCTTTGGCTTTGCATAGTAGAGTTTTAACTTGCACTTACAGATGTAGCGACCAACTGTAGTTACTGACAGTGGTTTTCTGAAGTGTTCCTGAGCCCATGTGGTGATATCCTTTACACACTCATGTCGCATTTTGATGCAGTACAGTGCAAACGCCTCAAATTCATATAACATGGTAGTTGACACACGCTAACAGTAAGCATGCTATCTTTATCATGCTCGGCTGCTGACATTAGCATGCTAACTTGGTTCACTTCCGGGTCATATAGCATGGTCCTTGACATATGCTATCTGTTAGCATGCTAATTTTTTTGAGCCAATTTTGCAGCCGAACACCTCCAATTCACATAACATGGTAGTTGACACACGCTAACAGTAAGCATGCTAACTTTATCATGCTCGGCTGCTGACATTAGCATGCTAACTTGTTGAGCTACTTTTTGCAGCGGTTCACTTCCGGGTCATATAGCATGGTCCTTGACATATGCTGTCTGTTAGCATGCCAACTTTTTGAGCCAATTTTGCAGCCAAACACCTCAAATTCATATAACATGGTAGTTCACACATGCTAACTTTATCATGCTCAGCTGCTGAAATTAGCATGCTAACTTGTTGAGCTACTTTTTGCAGCGGTTCACTTCCGGGTCATATAGCATGGTCCTTGACATATGCTATCTGTTAGCATGCTAACTTTTTGAGCCAATTTTGCAGCCAAACACCTCAAATTCATATAACATGGTAGTTCACACATGCTAACTTTATCATGCTCAGCTGCTGACATTAGCATGCTAACTTGTTGAGCTACTTTTTTTTACAGTGGTTCAATTCCGGGTCATATAGCATGGTCCTTGACATATGCTATCTGTTAGCATGCTAACTTTTTGAGCCAATTTTGCAGCCAAACACCTCAAATTCATATAACATGGTAGTTGACACACGCTAACAGTAAGCATGCTAACTTTATCATGCTCGGCTGCTGACATTAGCATGCTAACTTGTTGAGCTACTTTTTGCAGCGGTTCACTTCCGGGTCATATAGCATGGTCCTTGGCATATGCTATCTGTTAGCATGCCAACTTTTTGAGCCAATTTTGCAGCCAAACACCTCAAATTCATATAACATGGTAGTTCACACATGCTAACTTTATCATGCTCAGCTGCTGACATTAGCATGCTAACTTGTTGAGCTACTTTTTTTTACAGCGGTTCAATTCCGGGTCATATAGCATGGTCCTTGACATATGCTATCTGTTAGCATGCTAACTTTTTGAGCCAATTTTTCAGCCAAACACCTCAAATTCATATAACATGGTAGTTCACACATGCTAACTTTATCATGCTCAGCTGCTGACATTAGCATGCTAACTTGTTGAGCTACTTTTTTACAGCGGTTCAATTCCGGGTCATATAGCATGGTCCTTGACATATGCTATCTGTTAGCATGCTAACTTTTTGAGCCAATTTTGCAGTCAAACACCTCAAATTCATATAACATGGTAGTTCACACATGCTAACTTTATCATGCTCAGCTGCTGACATTAGCATGCTAACTTGTTGAGCTACTTTTTTACAGAGGTTCAATTCCAGGTCATATAGCATGGTCCTTGACATATGCTATCTGTTAGCATGCTAACTTTTTGAGCCAATTTTGCAGCCAAACACCTCAAATTCATATAACATCGTAGTTCACATATGCTAACTTTATCATGCTCAGCTGCTGACATTAGCATGCTAACTTGTTGAGCTACTTTTTTTTACAGCGGTTCAATTCCGGGTCATATAGCATGGTCCTTGACATATGCTATCTGTTAGCATGCTAACTTTAATTGCTCTTTGTATTATCATTATCATTACTAGCAATATTATTGATATAGTTACTGCTATTGTTATTAAGTTTTTTTTTTGTTATTACACATTTTTTAATTAGCATTGTTAATATTGTCTTCATATTTTTTTTCATCGTATTAACAATATTGATATATTTCTCATCAAAATCAAATATTTCCACTACCATGTCGTACTCAGTAGAATTTTTCTGCAACTTTTTGCTATTTGCATTTTTTTTTTGTACTGTATTACATTTTATTATTATAATTGCTATGTTTGGAAGACAAATCCTCTGCCACTTGTTGCTAGGCAGACTTTGCGCACTAAAACAATGGCCTTTAATAATGATGCGTTATTTATTAGTGAGGATATTAGCATTGTTTTTGTTTTTTTTATTTGCACGACCGCTTGTTGCTAGGTAGAATAATTGCCATCCGCCAGTTGTTGCTAGGCAGAATTTGAAAAATGATTGGGGAGAATCAGCCCGAACAGGAAGTCATGAAAAGTCCTGCAAGTATGCATTTCAAATGTACATTGAAGACACCACAGTGCCCCTAGTGGACATTGAATCAAGTGCTGTCCGTCTGCTTCTTCACAGAGGGAGAGACTCGTCCCGCTTCTGTCCATCTGTCCCTCCGTCTGTGTGTCTTCATTCCACCACTCCATCTTTGTCCCATGCGTCCATCAGCGCCAGTGTCCGCCATCGTGCGTGTGTGTGTCCCCACATGGAGAGCTGTATGTATTCACTAACACGCCTCCACTCAGTCCGCCACTAACACGTCCGCATGCCGAGGACCTTTGGACGCTGACCTCGCTCTTTTCTGTCTCTCAGTTGTTTTTGTCGCAGTTGTTCTTCTTGTTCTGGATCTTGTCCGCTCATCACTTTCCTTTTCTTTTCTGTCCCTCTCCTGTCTCAGGAGTGAAGCGAGGAGTGTGTTCACAGATCAACCACTTCCCGGAGGACGCAGACTTTGACCACGACGGGGCAGAGTACGTCCTACGTAAGTCAGGGCAAATTAGTACACAGAGATGTGAATCAGACACACAGATTGAGATACACATTTGCAAATAGTTTTGCTACTATAATACTTCCATATGTCTGGTCGTACTTTGATCTGTGTGTGTGTGTGTGTAAAAGACGTGTGCGTGTATTCAGATTTGTGTGAAGCAGTAAACCAGTTTGAATGTCTTTTTAAGCGAGACTTTTGCGACACCTCTGCCGTGTAAAAAGACACACCTTGTTTACACACAGACGGTCACACAAATCAAAACTCAGATCTGAGTACACAGACAAACAAATGGAAATACGGACACACAAATTAAAACTCAGATCTGAGTACACACACAAACAAATGGAAATACGGACACACAAATCAAAACTCAGATCTGGGTACACAGACAAACAAATGGAAATACGGTCACACAAATTAAAACTCAGATCTGAGTACGCACACAAACAAATGGAAATACGGACACACAAATTAAAACTCAGATCTGAGTACACACACAAACAAATGGAAATACGGACACACAAATTAAAACTCAGATCTGAGTACACACACAAACAAATGGAAATACGGACACACAAATCAAAACTCAGATCTGAGTACACAGACAAACAAATGGAAATACGGACACACAAATGAAAACTCAGATCTGAGTACACACACAAACAAATGGAAATACGGTCACACAAATTAAAACTCAGATCTGAGTACACACACAAACAAATGGAAATACGGACACACAAATTAAAACTCAGATCTGAGTACACACACAAACAAATGGAAATACGGTCACACAAATTAAAACTCAGATCTGAGTACACACACAAACAAATGGAAATACGGACACACAAATTAAAACTCAGATCTGAGTACACACACAAATGGAAATACGGACACATAAATGAAAACTCAGATCTGAGTACACACACACAAATGGAAATACTGACACACAAATTAAAACTCAGATCTGAATACACACACACACACAAATGGAAATACGGACACACAAATTAAAACTCAGATCTGAATACAAACAAATGGAAATACGGACACACAAATTAAAACTCAGATCTGAGTACACACACAAATGGAAATACGGTCACACAAATTAAAACTCAGATCTGAGTACACACACAAATGGAAATACGGACACACAAATGAAAACTCAGATCTGAGTACACACACAAACAAATGGAAATACGGACACACAAATTAAAACTCAGATCTAAGTACACACACACAAATGGAAATACGGTCACACAAATTAAAAGTCAGATCTGAGTACACACACAAACAAATGGAAATACGGACACACAAATGAAAAAACTCAGATCTGCGTACACACACACAAATGGAAATACGGTCACACAAATTAAAACTCAGATCTGAGTACACACACACAAATGGAAATATGGACACACAAATTAAAAAACTCAGATCTGAGTACACACACACAAATGGAAATACGGTCACACAAATTAAAACACAGATCTGAGTACACACACACAAATGGAAATACGGTCACACAAATTAAAACTCAAATCTGAGTACACACACAAAAAAATGGAAATACGGACACACAAATTAAAACTCAGATCTGAGTACACACACACAAATGGAAATATGGTCACACAAATTAAAACTCAGATCTGAGTACACACACAAATGGAAATACGGACACACAAATGAAAACTCAGATCTGAGTACACACACAAACAAATGGAAATACGGACACACAAATGAAAACTCAGATCTGAGTACACACACACACAGATGGAAATACGGACACACAAATTAAAACTCAGATCTGAGTACACACACAAATGGAAATACGGACACACAAATTAAAACTCAGATCTGAGTACACACACAAATGGAAATACGGACACATAAATGAAAACTCAGATCTGAGTACACACACACAAATGGAAATACGGACACACAAATTAAAACACAGATCTGAGTACACACACACAAATGGAAATACGGACACACAAATTAAAAAAACTCAGATCTGAGTACACACACACAAATGGAAATACGGTCACACAAATTAAAACTCAGATCTGAGTACACACACACACAGATGGAAATACGGACACACAAATTAAAACTCAGATCTGAGTACACACACAAACAAATGGAAATACGGACACACAAATGAAAACTCAGATCTGAGTACACACACACACAGATGGAAATACGGACACACAAATTAAAACTTAGATCTGAGTACACACACACAAATGGAAATACGGACACACAAATTAAAACTCAGATCTGAATACAAACAAATGGAAATACGGACACACAAATTAAAACTCAGATCTGAGTACACACACACAAATGGAAATACTGACACACAAATTAAAACTCAGATCTGAATACACACACACACACAAATGGAAATACGGACACACAAATTAAAACTCAGATCTGAATACAAACAAATGGAAATACGGACACACAAATTAAAACTCAGATCTGAATACAAACAAACGGAAATACAGACACACAAATTAAAACTCAGATCTGAGTACACACACACACAAATGGAAATACGGACACACAAATTAAAACTCAGATCTGAGTACACACACAAATGGAAATACGGACACACAAATTAAAACTCAGATCTGAGTACACACACACAAATAGAAATACGGACACACAAATGAAAACTCAGATCTGAGTACACACACAAATAGAAATACGGACACACAAATGAAAACTCAGATCTGAGTACACACACACAAATGGAAATACGGACACACAAATTAAAACACATATCTGAGTACACACACACAAATGGAAATACGGACACACAAATTAAAACACAGATCTGAGTACACACACACACAAATGGAAATACGGTCACACAAATGGAAATACGGTCACACAAATTAAAACTCAAATCTGAGTACACACACAAAAAAATGGAAATACGGACACACAAATTAAAACTCAGATCTGAGTACACACACACAAATGGAAATACGGACACACAAATTAAAACACAGATCTGAGTACACACACACAAATGGAAATATGGTCACACAAATTAAAACTCAGATCTGAGTACACACACAAATGGAAATACGGACACACAAATTAAAACTCAGATCTGAGTACACACACAAACAAATGGAAATACGGACACACAAATGAAAACTCAGATCTGAGTACACACACACACAGATGGAAATACGGACACACAAATTAAAACTCAGATCTGAATACAAACAAATGGAAATACAGACACACAAATTAAAACTCAGATCTGAGTACACACACACACAAATGGAAATATGGACACACAAATTAAAACTCCGATCTGAGTACACACACACAAATGGAAATACGGACACACAAATTAAAACTCAGATCTGAGTGCACACACACAAATGGAAATACGGACACACAAATTAAAACTCAGATCTGAATACAAACTAATGGAAATACGGACACACAAATTAAAACTCATATCTGAGTACACACACGCATGGAAATACGGACACACAAATTAAAACTCAGATCTGAGTACACACACACATGGAAATACGGACACACAAATTAAAACTCAGATCTGAGTACACACAAATGGAAATACGGACACACAAATGAAAGCACAGACAGACTGAGATAGTGTTTACAAATAGTGTATGTACAATAATGTAGTGCTTCACGCTGCGGGGGAATCTTTGTGCTCTCTTCAGACACACACTCGCTTGTTTATGCTGCACGGCCATCTTGTTGCCATTTACGTGGCATTTTCTTTGCCGTGGCCTACTTGTCTCTGATGAGCGGCGTGTGTGTGTGTGTGTGTGTGTGTGTGTGTGTGTGTGTGTGTGTGTGTGTGTGTGTGTGTGTGTGTGTGTGTGTGTGTGTGTGTGTGTGTGTGTGTGTGTGTGTGTGTGTGTGTGTGTGTGTGTGTGTGTGTGTGTGTGTGTGTGTGTGTGTGTGTGTGTGTGTGAGATGGCCATACAAGTCAAGCGTACTGGTCAGTCAAGTGCAAAAGAGAAGGAGTTTACAGTAAATTGAATATTTCGGCCATGTTGAACAGGAACACAAACTGTTATATCTTTTTTTGAAAGAAAAAGATTTATATTTTTATGATTTTTTTATTTATATATATATATATATATATATATATATATATATATATATATATATATATATATATATAATTGTGTGAATGCTCCAAAACATTCACACACATGCTTTTCTACACCAAAATTCTTCTATTTATTATTCAACTTCTTCTTCTACAGATTCTGCCGCGCTCTACCTTGCACATTTTACATCCGATTCAAATAGTTCCAACTTCAAACTGTTCAGCCTATTCGGGAATCACGGTCTTTCTCTTAGCAAATTCCAAAAATTCCCAGATTTCCCCAAACTCCAGGTTTTCCGGGACATTTTTCCCATTCAAAATGAATTGACAATTTTTCAAACTTCCCCCATTTCCACATTTTTCAACCTATTCCAACCATTCCACCTTCAACACATTCCCCTCATCCTGGAAATTATATTAAAATATATACATATATACTGTATACATAATAATTATTTTTGACAACATCTATTCAATGTCAGGTTGTGACGTTGATTTGACCGTTGAAATGTGGTCATTTCGTAACCAATATTCTACAACACAAATACAACGTTGAAACAACATGCCTCTTGACAACGTTTAATCAATCTTGGGTTGTGACGTTGATTTGACCATTGAAATTTGGTCATTTCCCAAACAATATTAAACAACATAAATACAACGTTGAAACAACATGCTTTTTTATGTTTAATCAATGTCAGGTTGTGACGTTGATTTGACCATTGAAATTTGGTCATTTCCCAACCAATATTCTACAACACAACGTTGAAACAACATGCTGTTTGACGAGGTTTAATCAATGTCAGGCTGTGACGTTGATTTGACCGTTGAAATTTGGTCATTTCCCAACCGTTATTCTACAACACGAATACAACGTTGAAACAACATGCTTATTGACGACGTTTAATCAATGTTGGGTTGTGACGTTGATTTGACCGTTGAAATTTGGTCATTTCCCAACCAATATTTTTACACACAAACATAGCGTTGAAACAACATGCTTTTTGACGTTTATTCAATGTTGGGTTGTGACGTTGATTTGACCGTTGAAATGTGGTCATTTCCCAACCAATATGCTACAACACAAATACAACGTTGAAACAACATGCTTTTTGACGACGTTTAATCAATGTCAGATTGTGACATCGATTTGACCATTGAAATTTGGTCATTTCCCAACCAATATTAAACAACATAAATATAACGTTGAAACAACGTGCTTTTTGACAACGTTTAATCAATGTTGGGTTCTGACGTTGATTTGACCATTGAAATTTGGTCATTTCCCAACCAATATTCCACAACACAAATACAACGTTGAAACAACATGCTTTTTGACGACGTTTAATCATTGTCGCGTTCTGACGTTGATTTGACCATTGAAATTTGGTCATTTCCCAACCAATATTCTACAACATAAATACAACGTTGAAACAACATGCTTTTTTATGTTTAATCTATTTCAGGTTGTGACGTTGATTTGACCATTGAAATTTGGTCATTTCCCAACCAATATTCTACAACACAAATACAACGTTGAGTTAACATGCTTTTTGACAACATTTAATCAATTTTGGGTTCTGACGTTGATTTGAACATTGAAATTTGGTCATTTCACAACCAATATTCTACAACACAAATATAACATTGAAACAACATGCTTTTTGACGACATTTAATCAATGTCGCGTTCTGACGTTGATTTGACCATTGAAATTTGGTCATTTCCCAACCAATATTCTACAACACAACGTTGAAACAACATGCTTTTTGACAACCTTTAATCAATGTCGCGTTCTGACGTTGATTTGACCATTGAAATTTGGTCATTTCCCAACCAATATTCTACAACACAACGTTGAAACAACATGCTTTTTGACAACCTTTAATCAATGTCAGGTTGTGACGTTGATTTGACCGTTGAAATTTGGTCATTTCCCAACCAATATTCTACAACACAAATACAACATTGAAACAACATGCTTCTTGACAACGTTTAATCAATGTCAGGTTGTGACTTTGATTTGACCGTTGAAATGTGGTCATTTCCTAACCATTATTCTACAACACAAATACAACATTAAAACAACATGCTTTTTGACGACGTTTAATCAATGTTGTGTTCTGACGTTGATTTGACCGTTGAAATTTGGTCATTTCCCAACCAATATTAAACAACATAAATACAACGTTGAAACAACATGCTTTTTTATGTTTAATAAATGTCAGGTTGTGACGTTGATTTGACCATTGAAATTTGGTCATTTCCTAACCAATATTCTACAACACAACGTTGAAACAACATGCTTTTTGACGAGGTTTAATCAATGTCAGGCTGTGACGTTGATTTGACCGTTGAAATTTGGTCATTTCCCAACCGTTATTCTACAACACAAATACAACGTTGAAACAACATGTTTTTTGACGACGTTTAATCAATGTTGGGTTGTGACGTTGATTTGACCGTTGAAATTTGGTCATTTCCCAACCAATATTCAACAACACAAATACAACGTTGAAACAATATGCTTTTTAACAACGTTTATTCAATGTTAGGTTGTGACGTTGATTTGACCATTGAAATCCGGTCATTTCCCAACCAATATTCTACAACTCAAACACAACGTTAAAACAACATGCTTTTCGACAACGTTGAATCATTTTTGGGTTGTGACGTTGATTTCAATCAATCAATCAATCAATGTTTATTTATATAGCCCTAAATCACAAGTGTCTCAAAGGGCTGTGATTTGACCATGGAAATTTGGTCATTTCCCAACCAATATTCTACAACACAAATACAACGTTGAAACAACATGCTTTTTGACAACGTTTAATCAATGTTGGGTTCTGATGTTGATTTGACCATTGAAATTTGGTCATTTCCCAACCAATATTCAACAACACAAATACAACTTTGAAACAACATGCTTTTGACAACGTTTAATCAATGTTGGGTTCTGACGTTGATTTGACCATTGAAATGTGGTCATTTCCCAACCAATATTCTACAACACAAATACAACGTTGAAACAACGTGCTTTTTGACGACGTTTAATCAATGTCAGGTTGTGACATCGATTTGACCATTGAAATTTGGTCATTTCCCAACCAGTATTCTACAACACAAATACAACATTGAAACAACATGCTTTTGACAACGTTTAATCAATGTTGGGTTCTGACGTTGATTTGACCATTGAAATGTGGTCATTTCCTAACCATTATTGTACAACACAAATACAACATTAAAACAACATGCTTTTTGACGACGTTTAATCAATGTTGTGTTCTGACGTTGATTTGACCGTTGAAATTTGGTCATTTCCCAACCAATATTCAACAACACAAATACAACGTTGAAACAACATGCTTTTTTATGTTTAATCAATGTCAGGTTGTGACGTTGATTTGACCATTGAAATTTGGTCATTTCCCAACCAATATTCTACAACACAACGTTGAAACAACATGCTTTTTGACGAGGTTTAATCAATGTCAGGCTGTGACGTTGATTTGACCGTTGAAATTTGGTCATTTCCCAACCGTTATTCTACAACACAAATACAACGTTGAAACAACATGTTTTTTGACGACGTTTAATCAATGTTGGGTTGTGACGTTGATTTGACCGTTGAAATTTGGTCATTTCCCAACCAATATTCAACAACACAAATACAGCGTTGAAACAACATGCTTTTTAACAACGTTTATTCAATGTTAGGTTGTGACGTTGATTTGTCCATTGAAATCCGGTCATTTCCCAACCAATATTCTACAACTCAAACACAACGTTAAAACAACATGCTTTTCGACAACGTTGAATCATTTTTGGGTTGTGACGTTGATTTCAATCAATCAATCAATCAATGTTTATTTATATAGCCCTAAATCACAAGTGTCTCAAAGGGCTGTGATTTGACCATTGAAATTTGGTCATTTCCCAACCAATATTCTACAACACAAATACAACGTTGAAACAACATGCTTTTTGACAACGTTTAATCAATGTTGGGTTCTGATGTTGATTTGACCATTGAAATGTGGTCATTTCCCAACCAATATTCAACAACACAAATACAACGTTGAAACAACATGCTTTTTGACAACGTTTAATCAATGTTGGGTTCTGACGTTGATTTGACCATTGAAATGTGGTCATCTCCCAACCAATATTCTACAACACAAATACAACGTTGAAACAACGTGCTTTTTGACGACGTTTAATCAATGTCAGGTTGTCACATCGATTTGACCATTGAAATTTGGTCATTTCCCAACCAATATTAAACAACATAAATACAACGTTGAAACAACATGCTTCTTAATGACGTTTAATCAATGTTGGGTTCTGACGTTGATTTGACCATTGAAATGTGGTCATTTCCTAACCATTATTCTACAACACAAATACAACATTAAAACAACATGCTTTTTGACGACGTTTAATCAATGTTGTGTTCTGACGTTGATTTGACCGTTGAAATTTGGTCATTTCCCAACCAATATTAAACAACATAAATACAACGTTGAAACAACATGCTTTTTTATGTTTAATCAATGTCAGGTTGTGACGTTGATTTGACCATTGAAATTTGGTCATTTCCCAACCAATATTCTACAACACAACATTGAAACAACATGCTTTTTGACAACGTTTAATCAATGTCAGGCTGTGACGTTAATGTGACCGTTGAATTTTGGTCATTTCCCAACCGATATTCTACAACTCAAACACAACCTTGAAACAACATGCTTTTTGACGACTTTAATCAATGTTGGGTTCTGACGTTGATTTGACCGTTGAAATTTGGTCATTTCTCAACCAATATTCTACAACACAAATACAACGTTGAAACAACATGCTTTTTGACGACGTTTAATCAATGTTGGGTTCTGATGTTGATTTGACCATTGAAATTTGGTCATTTCACAACCAATATTCTACAACACAACGTTGAAACAACATGCTTTTTGACAACCTTTAATCAATGTCAGGTTGTGACGTTGATTTGACCGTTGAAATTTGGTCATTTCCCAACCAATATTCTACAACACAAATACAACGTTGAAACAACATGCTTTTTGATGACGTTTAATCAATGTTGGGTTGTGACGTTGATTTGACCATTGAAATGTGGTCATTTCCTAACCATTATTCTACAACACAAATACAACATTAAAACAACATGCTTTTTGACGACGTTTAATCAATGTTGTGTTCTGACGTTGATTTGACCGTTGAAATTTGGTCATTTCCCAACCAATATTAAACAACATAAATACAACGTTGAAACAACATGCTTTTTGACGACGTTTAATCAATGTTGTGTTCTGACGTTGATTTGACCGTTGAAATTTGGTCATTTCCCAACCAATATTAAACAACATAAATACAACGTTGAAACAACATGCTTCTTGATGACGTTTAACCAATGTTGGGTTCTGACGTTGATTTAAACATTGAAATGTGGTCATTTCCTAACCATTATTCTACAACACAAATACAACATTAAAACAACATGCTTTTTGACGACGTTTAATCAATGTTGTGTTCTGACGTTGATTTGACCGTTGAAATTTGGTCATTTCCCAACCAATATTAAACAACATAAATACAACGTTGAAACAACATGCTTTTTTATGTTTAATCAATGTCAGGTTGTGACGTTGATTTGACCATTGAAATGTGGTCATTTCCCAACCAATATTCTACAACACAACATTGAAACAACATGCTTTTTGACAACGTTTAATCAATGTCAGGTTGTGACGTTAATGTGACCGTTGAATTTTGGTCATTTCCCAACCGATATTCTACAACTCAAACACAACCTTGAAACAACATGCTTTTTGACGACATTTAATCAATGTTGGGTTCTGACGTTGATTTGACCGTTGAAATGTGGTCATTTCCCAACCAATATTCTACAACACAAATACAACGTTGAAACAACATGCTTTTTGACGACGTTTAATCAATGTTGGGTTCTGATGTTGATTTGACCATTGAAATTTGGTCATTTCACAACCAATATTCTACAACACAAACACAACGTTGAAACAACATGCTTTTTGACGACATTTAATCAATGTCGCGTTCTGACGTTGATTTGACCATTGAAATTTGGTCATTTCCCAACCAATATTCTACAACACAACGTTGAAACAACATGCTTTTTGACGACATTTAATCAATGTCGCGTTCTGACGTTGATTTGACCATTGAAATTTGGTCATTTCCCAACCAATATTCTACAACACAACGTTGAAACAACATGCTTTTTGACAACCTTTAATCAATGTCAGGTTGTGACGTTGATTTGACCGTTGAAATTTGGTCATTTCCCAACCAATATTCTACAACACAAATACAACATTGAAACAACATGCTTCTTGATGACGTTTAATCAATGTTGGGTTCTGACGTTGATTTGACCGTTGAAATGTGGTCATTTCCCAACCAATATTCTACAACACAAATACAACGTTGAAACAACGTGCTTTTTGACGACGTTTAATCAATGTCAGGTTGCGACATCGATTTGACCATTGAAATTTGGTCATTTCCCAACCAATATTAAACAACATAAATACAACGTTGAAACAACATGCTTTTTGACAACGTTTAATCAATGTTGGGTTCTGATGTTGATTTGACCATTGAAATTTGGTCATTTCACAACCAATATTCTACAACACAAACACAACGTTGAAACAACATGCTTTTTGACAACATTTAATCAATGTTGGGTTCTGACGTTGATTTGAACATTGAAATTTGGTCATTTCCCAACCAATATTCTACAACACAAATACAACGTTGAAACAACATGCTTTTTGACAATGTTTAATCAATGTTGAGTTCTGACGTTGATTTGACCATTGAAATGTGGTCATTTCCCAACCAATATTCTACAACACAAATACAATGTTGAAACAAGGTGTTTTTTGACGACGTTTAATCAATGTCAGGTTGCGACATCGATTTGACCATTGAAATTTGGTCATTTCCCAACCAATATTAAACAACATAAATACAACGATGAAACAACATGCTTCTTGATGACGTTTAATCAATGTTGGGTTCTGACGTTGATTTGACCATTGAAATGTGGTCATTTCCTAACCATTATTCTACAACACAAATACAGCATTAAAACAACATGCTTTTTGACGACGTTTAATCAATGTTGTGTTCTGACGTTGATTTGACCGTTGAAATTTGGTCATTTCCCAACCAATATTAAACAACATAAATACAACGTTGAAACAACATGCTTTTTGTCGACGTTTAATCAATGTCGCGTTCTGACGTTGATTTGACCATTGAAATGTGGTCATTTCCCAACCAATATTCTACAACACAAACACAACGTTGAAACAACATGCTTTTTGACGACATTTAATCAATGTCGCGTTCTGGCGTTGATTTGACCATTGAAATGCGGTCATTTCCCAACCAATATTCTACAACACAAACACAACGTTGAAACAACATGCTTTTTGACGACGTTTAATCAATGTTGTGTTCTGACGTTGATTTGACTGTTGAAATTTGGTCATTTCCCAACCAATATTAAACAACATAAATACAACGTTGAAACAACATGCTTTTTGTCGACGTTTAATCAATGTCGCGTTCTGGCGTTGATTTCACCATTGAAATGCGGTCATTTCCCAACCAATATTCTACAACACAAACACAACGTTGAAACAACATGCTTTTTGACGACGTTTAATCAATGTTGGGTTCTGACGTTGATTTGACCATTGAAATTCCGTCATTTCCCAACCAACAACGTGGATCCAACGTTGTCTCAATTTACAAATACAACTATTTTGCAACGTTGTCTCAAGGTCAGTTTTGAAGGTCGCGTACGTATATAATCAAGGTTGTATCAATGCCTGGTGCATGCTGGGAGATGAAAAGTCCTGAGAGTGAGAATGTTCTTGGCAGTTTATTTTAGGATGTCCTTATTTTCCATCCCTAGGATGCTAACATGTGTCCATGTTGTTTGTGGCGTGGCAGGCGTGGTGAGAGCCTCCAACATCTTCCCCATCCTCAGTGCCATCCTGCTGCTGCTGGGAGGAGTTTGCATCGCTGCCAGTCGCTTCTACAGGAGCAAGCGGAACATCATCCTGGGAGCCGGCATCCTCTTCGTGGCTGCAGGTGGCGTGTGCATCCACATGTAGCGGGGACACCGTGGCCACGTAGCGGGGAAAGCTCCATTCCCAGCGGGGGGAGGGGGAGGAAGTGTCGACAACGCTGTGGATACTTCAAATAGGGCTGGGCAATAAAACGATATCAACCTCTATCGTGACACATGATCGATATCTGTAAAAAAATATATACACTATTCGATAAAACATTTCCTAAGTCATGGAAATATCAATTTCATAAATATCCCAGAATACCCAGAATTTCCTACGTTAGCATGCTAACTTTTTATGCAAGCGTATTAGCTCATTTTATTTGTTTAAACCTCAAAAAAATCTGTTTTTGATATTTAGCGCCATCTTAAAAACATGCTAACTTTTCTATGTTAGCGTGCTAACTTTTTATGCTAGCGTGTTAGCTCATTTTATTTGTTTAAACCCCCAAAAATATTGGCTTTTGATATTTAGCGCCATCTTAAAAATATGCTAACTTTTCCTATCTTAGAATGCTAACTTTTTATGCTAGCGTGTTAGCTCATTTTATTTGTTTAAACCCAAAAATATGTATGCTTTTCATATTTAGCGCCATCTTAAAAATATGCTAACTTTTCCTATGTTGGAACTAACTTTTTATGCTACCATGTTAGCTCTTTTTATTTGTTTAAACCCCCCAAAAATATTGGCTTTTGATTTTTAGCGCCAACTTAAAAATATGCTAACTTTTCCTATGTTAGCATGCTAACTTTTTATGCTAGCGGGTTAGCTCATTATATTTGTTTAAACCCCCAAAAATATTTGCTTTTGATTTTTAGCGCCATCATAAAATATGCTAACTCTTACTGTTAGTATGCTAACTTTTCATGCTAGGCTGTTGGCTCATTATATTTGTTGAAACCTAAAATCGTGACTCATGATATTTGCCGCCATCTTAAAAGTATGCCGACTTTTCCTATGTTAGCATGCTAACGTTTTATGTCATCTTTGTTTGCTAAATGTATTCGTTTCGACCTAAAAAAATCATGGGTTTTGATACTTAGCACCCTCTTAGATGTACGCTAACTTTTCCTATGGCATTATGCTAACATTTTATGCTAGCCTTTTAGCTCATTTTTTTTGTTTAAACCTAAAAAAAATTGTGTTTTGTTACCTGTATTAGAAGAACGCTAACTTTTCCTATGGTAATATGCTAACATTTTATGTTAGCATGTTAGCTCATTTTATTTGTTGAAACCTAAAAATCATGGTTTTTGTTACCTGTCTTACAGGAACACTAACATTTCCTATGTGATCATGCTAACGTTAGCATGCTAGCTTTTCCTATGGTAATATGCTCACGTTGTATGCTAGCATGTTAGCTAATTTTATTTGTTTAAACCTAAAAATCATGGTTTTGGTTACCTGTCTTAGAAGAACGCTAACATTTCCTATGGTAATATGCTAACATTTTATGCTAGCATGTTAGCTCATTTTATTTGTTTGAACCTAAAAATCATGGTTTTGGTTACCTGTCTTAGAAGAACGCTAACATTTCCTATGTGATCATGCTAATGTTAGCATGCTAGCTGTTTAGTTTAGGTTGAGCATGCCCATCAAAGATTTCCGCGGGGATTTTCCAGTATCAGTTCAGTTCTTGTATCGATGGTGCAGGCGCGCCTAACCAAGTGGTGTCTCGCTTAGGTTTGAGCAACATTATCGGCGTGATCGTGTACATCTCGGCGGCGCTGGGCGACATCTCTCCGAAGAAGGACGAGGACAAGAAGTGGCAGTACTCCTACGGCTGGTCCTTCTACTTCGGGGGCCTGTCCTTCATCATGGCGGAGATGGTGGGCGTGCTGGCGGTCAACATCTACATCGAGAAGAACAAGGAGCTGCGATGCCGCTCGCGCACTGACATCTTCAAGAGCACCACGCACGCCATGCTGCGCCTGCCCAGCTACCGCTTCCGCCGCAGGTCCCGCTCCTCATCGCGCTCCACCGACCCCTCCCGCTCCCGAGACCCTTCGCCCGTCGGGGGCGGCGTGGGGAAGAACTTCGGCCTGCCGCCGTCGGCGCTGCTCTCCCAGGGGCCCATCTCGGTGTCCACGCTGCCCAACCCGCACTCGCGCTCCCACGCGGCCCTGGCAGGGGGCGACATCTCCCTCTACACGCTCTCCCGAGACCCCAAACTCGGGGGTCTCCCGCCCATGTACGGGACAGTGGACCGGGCCACCCTCTACCAGCTCCACAACTGCTTCCCTAAGGACGGCGGCGGTGGCGGCGGAGGGGGTGTGATGATGAGCGGCACGCTCCCCTCGCTTAAGTCCCACAACCCTTCCAACTCTTCCAACTCCAACGTGCCCATGTCCAACTCGGTGGGCTCCGGACCGCCGCCCTTCACCTCGTCCACAGTCGACCGGGAGAGAGGGATGGGGACTCTGGACAGGCTGAAGGGGGAGCGGGAGAGCAACTCCAACACCCTCAATAGGAAGACCACACCGGTGTAGGGGGGTCCGTGGGATGATGTTCACAAGATGAGTAATAATAATAACAACAACAACAAAACTATTTTGATATTTTCACCTGCTAGAAATGATTTATTTTGTTAACGATCAACATGCAAACTAACCTCGGGCTACTACGAAATTGTCGTGCAATATTTCCGCTAACTTACCTTTGCCAGCATCGATTGTTGTTGTGATTATTCTTTGCGTCATGACTCGGGATGGGCATAGTCCTAAATCCACATACCCAGTTCCACACCAAAAACTCACCTATTGGTTCCCAAATATCCCAGAGTTCCCAGTTTTCCAAGACATGGTACCCTTAGAAAATGAATTTGCACTACTCCTACATTTCTCAACCGATTCGAACCGTTCCACCATCCACATTCTCCACTCAACCAAACTAACAATTTACCAAATTTTAAAAAAAAAATTCCAGGGATTCCCCATTTTCCAAAGCCCTATTTTACCTCGTTCTCTTTTCACTGTCCACATTCTTCAACCGTTGTTGACCGTTCTACCATCAGAACATTCCTCTTAGTTGGGACAACAAAAGTTATAATTTTTCTTCTCGTACAAATTCCCGATTTTCCAGGAATTCCGAAGCTCTTCGTGAGCTCATAAAAAAAAAATGTTCACAAATATCCCAGATTACCCAGAGTTCAGTTTTCCCAGACATGGTACTCTTTGAAAATGAATTTGCACAACTCCTACATTTCTCAACCGATTCGAACCGTTCCACCGTCCACACTCTCCACTTACCTTGGACAATCAAACTAACATTTTACAAAATTAAAAAATTCCAGGAATTCCGAGAATTCCCTGTTTTCCAAAGCCCTCGTTCTCTTTTCACTGTCCACATTCTTCAACCGTTGTTGACCGTTCTACCATCAGAACATTCCTCTTAGTTGGGACAACAAAAGTTATCATTTTTCTTCTCGTACAAATTCCCGATTTTCCAGGAATTCCAAAGCTCTTCGTGAGCTCATGAAAAAAAAAATGTTCACAAATATCCCAGATTACCCAGAGTTCAGTTTTCCCAGACATGGTACTCTTTGAAAATGAATTTGCACAACTCCTACATTTCTCAACCGATTCGAACCGTTCCACCGTCCACACAATCCACTTACCTTGGACAATCAAACTAACATTTTACAAAATTAAAAAATTCCAGGAATTCCGAGAATTCCCTGTTTTCCAAAGCCCTCGTTCTCTTTTCACTGTCCACATTCTTCAACCGTTGTTGACCGTTCTACCATCAGAACATTCCTCTTAGTTGGGACAACAAAAGTTATCATTTTTCTTCTCGTACAAATTCCCGATTTTCCAGGAATTCCGAAGCTCTTCGTGAGCTCATGAAAAAAAAAATGTTCACAAATATCCCAGATTACCCAGAGTTCAGTTTTCCCAGACATGGTACTCTTTGAAAATGAATTTGCACAACTCCTACATTTCTCAACCGATTCGACCCGTTCCACCGTCCACACAATCCACTTACCTTGGACAATCAAACTAACATTTTACAAAATTAAAAAATTCCAGGAATTCCGAGAATTCCCTGTTTTCCAAAGCCCTCGTTCTCTTTTCACTGTCCACATTCTTCAACCGTTGTTGACCGTTCTACCATCAGAACATTCCTCTTAGTTGGGACAACAAAAGTTATCATTTTTCTTCTCGTACAAATTCCCGATTTTCCAGGAATTCCGAAGCTCTTCGTGAGCTCACGAAAAAAAATTTTTTCACAAATATCCCAGATTACCCAGAGTTCAGTTTTCCCAGACATGGTACTCTTTGAAAATGAATTTGCACAACCCCTACATTTCTCAACCGATTCGACCCGTTCCACCGTCCACACTCTCCACTTACCTTGGACAATCAAACTAACGTTTTACCAAATAAAATAAAAAAAATCCAGGAATTCCTAGAATTCCCCGTTTTTCAAAGCCCTATTTTACCTCGTTCTCTTTTCACTGTCCAGATTCTTCAACCGTTGTTGACCGTTCTACCATCAGAACATTCCTCTTAGTTGGGACAACAAAAGTTATCATTTTTCTTCTCGTACAAATTCCCGATTTTCCAGGAATTCCGAAGCTCTTCGTGAGCTCATGAAGAAAAAAAATTTCACAAATATCCCAGATTACCCAAAGTTCAGTTTTCCCAGACATGGTACTCTTAGAAAATGAATTTGCACAACTCCTACATTTCTCAACCGATTCAAACCGTTCCACCGTCCACACTCTCCACTTACCTTGGACAATCAAACTAACATTTTACAAAATTAAAAAATTCCAGGAATTCCGAGAATTCCCTGTTTTCCAAAGCCCTCGTTCTCTTTTCACTGTCCACATTCTTCAACCGTTTTTTGAGCCATTCCACCCTCAGAACATTCCTCTTAGTTGAGACAACAGAAGTTATAATTTTTCCCGATTTTCCAGGAATTCCAAAATACCCATTCAATACCCATTCAAACTGTTACTACATCAACATTTTTCAACCGATTCCAAAAATTCCAACACCAACCCATTCATATCATCTAGGACAATTGTGCCAGTGTCAATATTTTCAAAAATTCCCAGTTTTCCTGAAATGTCCTAATGTCCAGAGAATTACCATGTATTCATAGTTCTACAATACCCTAAATTCTCAAAAAATTTCCCATTTTTTAAGCCCGATTCCGACCTTTTAAACATCCTCCACACTCTTCCGATATATCAAACGTAAAACGTTTTCCTATCCCAAAATTCCCAGAATTTCTGGTCATTTTTGTTTGGCTCGACTGGGATTCGTGAGTTCATGAAAAAAATGTGTTTCACAAATATCCCAGATTACCCAGAGTTCCCAGTTTTCCGAGACATGTTTCCCTTAGAAAATAAATTTGCACAACTCCTACATTTCTCAACCGATTCGAACCGTTCCACCGTCCACACTCTCCACTCACATTGGACAATCAAACTAACGTTTTACCAGATAAAAATAAAAAAATTCCAGGAATTCCGAGAATTCCCCGTTTTCCAAAGCCCTATTTTACCTCGTTCTCTTTTCACTGTCCATTCTTCAACCATTTTTGACCGTTCTACCATCAGAACATTCCTCTTAGTTGGGACAACAAAAGTTATAATTTTTCCAGATTTTCCAGGAATTCCAAAATACCCATTCAATACCCATTCAAACTGTTACTACATCAACATTTTTCAACCGATTCCAAAAATTCCAACACCAACCCATTCATATCATCTAGGACAATTGTGCCAGTGTCAATATTTTCAAAAATTCCCAGTTTTCCTGAAATTTCCTAATGCACAGGGAATTCCCATGTATTCATAGTTCTACAATACCCTAAATTCTCAAACTTTTTCCCATTTTTTAAGCCCGATTCTGACCTTTTAAACATCCTCCACACTCTTCCGATATATCAAACTTAAAACATTTTCCTATCCCAAAATTCCCAGAATTTCTGGTCATTTTTGTTTGGCTCGACTGGGATTCGTGAGTTCATGAAGAAAATGTGTTTCACAAATATCCCAGATTACCCAGAGTTCCCAGTTTTCCGAGACATGTTTCCCTTAGAAAATGAATTTGCACAACTCCTACATTTCTCAACCGATTCGAACCGTTCCACCGTCCACCCTCTCCACTCACATTGGACAATCAAACTAACGTTTTACCTAATAAAAATAAAAAAAATTCCAAGAATTCCGAGAATTCCCCGTTTTCCAAAGCCCTATTTTACCTCGTTCTCTTTTCACTGTCCACATTCTTCAACCGTTTTTGACCGTTCTACCATCAGAACATTCCTCTTAGTTGGGACAACAAAAGTTATAATTTTTTTCTTGTACAAATTACAGAATTTCCAGGAATCCCGAAACTCTTCGTGAGCTCATGAAAAAAAAAAGTTCACAAATATCCCAGATTACCCGGAGTTCAGTTTTCCCAGACATGGTACTCTTAGAAAATGAATTTGCACAACTCCTACATTTCTCAACCGATTCGAACCGTTCCACCGTCCACACTCTCCACTCACATTGGACAATCAAACTAACATTTTACAAAATTAAAAAATTCCAGGAATTCCGAGAATTCCCTGTTTTCCAAAGCCCTCGTTCTCTTTTCACTGTCCACATTCTTCAACCGTTTTTTGAGCCATTCCACCCTCAGAACATTCCTCTTAGTTGAGACAACAGAAGTTATAATTTTTCCCGATTTTCCAGGAATTCTAAAATACCCATTCAATACCCATTTAAACTGTTACTACATCAACATTTTTCAACCGATTCCAAAAATTCCAACACCAACCCATTCATATCATCTAGGACAATTGTGCCAGTGTCAATATTTTCAAAAATTCCCAGTTTTCCTGAAATTTCCTAATGCACAGGGAATTCCCATGTATTCATAGTTCTACAATACCCTAAATTCTCAAACTTTTTCCCATTTTTTAAGCCCGATTCTGACCTTTTAAACATCCTCCACACTCTTCCGATATATCAAACGTAAAACATTTTCCTATCCCAAAATTCCCAGAATTTCTGGTCATTTTTGTTTGGCTCGACTGGGATTCGTGAGTTCATGAAGAAAACGTGTTTCACAAATATCCCAGATTACCCAGAGTTCCCAGTTTTCCGAGACATGTTTCCCTTAGAAAATGAATTTGCACAACTCCTACATTTCTCAACCGATTCGAACCGTTCCACCGTCCACACTCTCCACTCACATTGGACAATCAAATTAACGTTTTACCAAATAAAAATTAAAAAAATTCCAGGAATTCCGAGAATTCCCCGTTTTCCAAAGCCCTATTTTACCTCGTTCTCTTTTCACTGTCCACATTCTTCAACCGTTTTTGACCGTTCTACCATCAGAACATTCCTCTTAGTTGGGACAACAAAAGTTATAATTTTTTTCTTGTACAAATTCCCGAATTTCCAGGAATCCCGAAGCTCTTCGTGAGCTCATGAAACAAAAATGTTCACAAATATCCCAGATTACCCAGAGTTCAGTTTTCCCAGACATGGTACTCTTAGAAAATGAATTTGCACAACTCCTACATTTCTCAACCGATTCGAACCGTTCCACCGCCCACACTCTCCACTCACATTGGACAATCAAACTAACGTTTTACCAAATAAAAATAAAAAAAATTCCAGGAATTCCAAGAATTCCCCGTTTTCCAAAGCCCTATTTTACCTCGTTCTCTTTTCACTGTCCACATTCTTCAACCGTTTTTGACCGTTCTACCATCAGAACATTCCTCTTAGTTGGGACAACAAAAGTTATCATTTTTTTCTTGTACAAATTACAGAATTTCCAGGAATCCTGAAGCTCTTCGTGAGCTCATGAAAAAAAAATGTTCACAAATATCCCAGATTACCCAGAGTTCAGTTTTCCCAGACATGGTACTCTTAGAAAATGAATTTGCACAACTCCTACATTTCTCAACCGATTCGAACCGTTCCACCGTCCACACTCTCCACTCACATTGGACAATCAAACTAACATTTTACAAAATTAAAAAATTCCAGGAATTCCGAGAATTCCCTGTTTTCCAAAGCCCTCGTTCTCTTTTCACTGTCCACATTCTTCAACCGTTTTTTGAGCCATTCCACCCTCAGAACATTCCTCTTAGTTGAGACAACAGAAGTTATAATTTTTCCCGATTTTCCAGGAATTCCAAAATACCCATTCAATACCCATTCAAACTGTTACTACATCAACATTTTTCAACCGATTCCAAAAATTCCAACACCAACCCATTCATATCATCTAGGACAATTGTGCCAGTGTCAATATTTTCAAAAATTCCCAGTTTTCCTGAAATTTCCTAATGCCCAGGGAATTCCCATGTATTCATAGTTCTACAATACCCTAAATTCTCAAACTTTTTCCCATTTTTTAAGCCCGATTCCGACCTTTTAAACATCCTCCACACTCTTCCGATATATCAATCAATCAATCAATCAATCAATGTTTATTTATATAGCCCTAAATCACTAGTGTCTCAAAGGGCTGTACAAGCCACAACGACATCCTCGGTGTCGAGTGGGTCTGATATAATATTGTGAAAGTCCAACACATCAGCGAAAGTCCAGTCCATGGTGGGGCCAGCGGGAACCATCCCGAGTGGAGACGGGTCAGCAGCGTAGAGATGTCCCCATCTGATGGACAGGCTAGCGGTCCACCCCGGAGCAGAGTAGAAAAGAAAAGAAAAGAAACGGCAGATCAACTGGTCTAAAAAGGGAGTCTATTTAAAGGCTAGAGTATACAAATGAGTTTTAAGATGAGACTTAAATGCTTCTACTGAGGTAGCATCTCTAACTTTTACCGGGAGGGCATTCCATAGTATTGGAGCCCGAATAGAAAACGCTCTATAGCCCGCAGACTTTTTTTGGGCTCTGGGAATCACTAATAAGCCGGAGTTCTTTGAACGCAGATTTCTTGCCGGGACATATGGTACAATACAATCGTCAAGATAGGCAGGAGCTTGACCGTGTAGTATTTTATACGTAAGTAGTAAAACCTTAAAGTCGCATCTTAAGTGCACAGGAAGCCAGTGCAGGTGAGCCAGTATAGGCGTAATATGATCAAACTTTCTTGTTTTTGTCAAAAGTCTAGCAGCCGCATTTTGTACCATCTGTAATCTTTTAATGCTAGACATAGGGAGGCCCGAAAATAATACGTTACAGTAATCGAGACGAGATGTAACGAACGCATGGATAATGATCTCAGCATCGCTTGTGGACAAAATGGAACGAATTTTAGCGATATTACGGAGATGAAAGAAGGCCGTTTTAGTAACACTCTTAATGTGTGACTCAAACGAGAGAGTTGGGTCGAAGATAATACCCAGATTCTTTACCGAGTCGCCTTGTTTAATTGTTTGGTTGTCAAATGTTAAGGTGGTATTATTAAATAGATGTTGGTGTTGAGCAGGACCGATAATCAGCATTTCCGTTTTCTTAGCGTTGAGTTGCAAAAAGTTAGCGGACATCCATTGTTTAATTTCATTAAGACACGCCTCCAGCTGACTACAATCCGGCGTGTTGGTCAGCTTTAGGGGCATGTAGAGTTGGGTGTCATCAGCATAACAGTGAAAGCTAACACCGTATTTGCGTATAATGTCACCTAGCGGCAGCATGTAAATACTAAAGAGTGCAGGGCCAAGAACTGAACCCTGGGGAACTCCGCACGTTACCTTAACATAGTCCGAGGTCACATTGTTATGGGAGACACACTGCATCCTGTCAGTAAGATAAGAGTTAAACCAAGACAAGGCTAAGTCTGACATCCCAATACGCGTTTTGATACGCTCTAATAAAATATTATGATCAACAGTATCGAAAGCGGCGCTAAGATCAAGAAGCAGCAACATAGATGAAGCATCAGAATCCATCGTCAGCAATAGATCATTAGTCATTTTTGCGAGGGCTGTCTCCGTAGAGTGATTTGCCCTGAAACCGGATTGAAAAGGTTCACAGAGATTGTTAGTCACTAAGTGTTCATTTAGCTGCTGTGCGACAATTTTTTCGAGAATTTTCGAGATAAACGGTAGGTGGGACACCGGCCGGTAGTTCACCATGAGGTCAGGATCGAGGTTAGGTCTTTTGAGTAGAGGATGAATAACCGCTTTTTTGAATGCTAGAGGAACAGTACCAGAGGAAAGTGATAGGTTTATAATATTTAACACTGATGGACCTAATAAAACAAAAAGCTCCTTGATAAGTTTCCCAGGAATTGGGTCAAGTAAACATGTTGTTTGTTTTGTCCCATTTACACATTTTAACAATTCCTCCAATGTTATTTCATCAAAGAGAGAGAAACTATTTTGGAGGGCAATGTCCGTCGTATATACAGTCATATTTGTGTTAATAGAACCCAGTTGTGGCTGGGATGCATTGTCTTTAATCTCTTTTCTGATGAGTTCAATTTTCTTATTAAAGAAATTCATAAAGTCATCTGCTGAGTGGGTGGAGCTACTGGGAGGAGTCCCTTGTTGGGTTAGCGATGCTACTGTACTAAACAAAAATTTAGGATCATTTTTGTTGAGGTGGATGAGATTTGAGTAATATTTAGCTTTAGCTGAGGTAAGCATGCGTTTATAAGTTATTAAACTATCACTCCATGCTTGATGGAAAACCTCAAGTTTAGTCGCACGCCATTTGCGTTCCAGCTTTCTACATGATAATTTCTGGGCTTTAGTTTCTTCTGTAAACCATGGGGTACGCCTTTTAGGGGCCCTTTTTAGCTTTAGCGGTGCTACAATATCAATGGTGTCGCGCAGGGCGTCGTTAAAGTTGTTAGTGAGGTTATCAATAGAGCCCACATAATTTGGGAAAGGTGCCATTACTGAAGGCAGTAGGTCAGTAAGAGTCGTCGTTGTGGCAGTATTAATGTTGCGGCTGCTATAGTAGTTATTATTATTATTATTAGTTTGTTGACAATGAGTCCGAACTTCGAATTTTATAAGGTAATGATCGGACATTACTTTAGTGTACGGGAGTATCGTAACTTTAGAGGTGGTGACACCCCTGACAAGCACTAGATCTATCGTATTACCGTTGCGATGCGTGGGTTCATTTATTATTTGTGTAAGACCACAGCTATCAATTATAGTCTGGAGCGCCACGCATGGAGGGTCCGATGGGGTATTCATATGGATGTTAAAGTCTCCCATTATGATTATATTGTCGGCGTGCGTCACTAGATCAGCAACGAACTCTGAAAATTCATTGATAAAGTCCGAATAGGGCCCAGGGGGGCGGTAGATGACAGCCAGGTGGAGAGGCAGCGGTGTGACAAACCTCATAGTGAGCACCTCAAACGAGTTATATTTATTATTTAGGTCCGAGGTAAGGCTAAAGTTTTTGTTGTATATTAGTGCAACACCCCCACCCCTTTTAATGGGGCGGGCAATATGCGTTCCCGCATAGCCAGGAGGAGACGCCTCACCCAGCGCAAAAAATTCGTCTGGTTTGAGCCAGGTCTCGGCTAAACCAACGACATCAAGATTGTTGTCTCTGATGACTTCATTAACTAATAACGTTTTGGAAGACAATGACCTTATGTTTAAAAAGCCCATATTATAGGTAGTGGGCTGTTTTGAGGAGTTTTTGTTGAAAGTATCCGTAGTAGCAATATTAATAATGTTACGTTTATTATGCATAGTGCACTTTAAATAATTTCGACCATATCTAGGAATTGATATGACAGGAATTTTTAGATTGTTTGCCACCTCAGTAAAATGCATGTCCACCTCTGACGCAGAAAAAACATTATGTGAGTTGTATATTATTCTAGAAGAATTGCTATGTGTGCAGGGATTTTCCAGCCTGGCGCTGGCTAGTTCTAGCTTAACAGACTCCTTATTAGCGCTTCTTTGTGGATTAGCATTTAGCTTTTTCGTTAGCCCCGCTAACAACAAAGCATTTAGCTTTGTTGTTAGCCCCGCCCGACACCCCCGCTTCTGCTTCCGAGCGCACCGCTTACGTCTCTTTCGCTGACCGTCTCCGCTGGTAGTCGACGCCGCTGCTTCAAAGGCCACTGCTGGATGTAGCTCGCGAAGAATTCCCAAGCTAGCGAGCAGGTCCATCGTACACGCATCTATCAGCCCAAAATGGCCCGATCTCTCCACATCCAGAATTGTAAGTCGGTCGTAAGTGATCACGGAGTGAACACGCTGTGAGCCAGCCATGAAATTGACTGAATTGAGGGGTATTTTTGCCCTCACTTCCAGGAGCGCTCGCACGAAGCCGCTGCTCTGAAGCGCAGCCATCTTGGATCAAACAAACAAACGTAAAACGTTTTCCTATCCCAAAATTCCCAGAATTTCTGGTCATTTTTATTTGGCTCGACTGGGATTCGTGAGCTCATGAAAAAAATGTGTTTCACAAATATCCCAGATTACCCAGAGTTCCCAGTTTTCCGAGACATGTTTCCCTTAGAAAATGAATTTGCACAACTCCTACATTTCTCAACCGATTAGAACCGTTCCACCGTCCACACTCTCCACTCACATTGGACAATCAAACTAACGTTTTACCAAATAAAAATTTAAAAAATTCCAGGAATTCCGAGAATTCCCCGTTTTCCAAAGCCCTATTTTACCTCGTTCTCTTTTCACTGTCCATTCTTCAACCATTTTTGACCGTTCTACCATCAGAACATTCCTCTTAGTTGAGACAACAAAAGTTATCATTGTTCTTCTCGTACAAATTCCCGATTTTACCGAAATTCCAGGAATTCCGAAATACCCATTCTCATTTCAAACTGTTACTACGTCAACATTTTTTAACCGATTCCAAAAATTCCAAAACCAACCCATTCATATCATCTAGGACAATTGTGCCAGTGTCAATATTTTAAAAAACTCCCACTTTTCCTGAAATTTCCAAATGTCCAGGGAATTCCCATGTATTCATAGTTCTACAACACCCTAAAATCTCAAAAATGTTCCCATTTTTTAAGCCCAATTCCGACCTTTTAACCATCTTCCACACTCTTCCGATATATCAAACTTAAAACTTGGTTTTCCAATCCCCAAATTCCCAGAATTTCTGGTAATTTTCTCCCCGTTGACAATGAATGGGAAATATACAATATACAATTATTATTCAGCCCAAAAATGTCGGCGCCTTCCATCGCCCATAGTTTTCATCGTATAGGAACCGTTTGAGTACCAGAATGTTCGGCTGAATTGGGATTCGTGAACTCATAGATACACATCACAAATATCCCAGATTACCCAGAATTCCCAGTTTGTCGCAGTATCAATATTTTCAAAAATTCCCGGTTTTCCTGAAATTTCCAGGGAATTCCCATTCAAATGAATGTATGTATTTATAGTTTTACAATACCATAAATTCTCTAACATGTTTTTCTTTCCCCAAATTCCCATAATTTCCGGTAGTTCTCTCCCTGTTGACAATGAATGGGAAATATACAATATACAATTATTATTTGGCCCAAAAATGTTGACGCCTTCCATCGCCCATAGTTTTCATGGTATCGGAACCGTTCGAGTATCAAAACTTTAGGTTCGACTGAGAATCCAGAGCTTGTGAAAAAAAAAATTCTCAAATATCCCAGAATTCCCAGTTTTTCCTAGTATCAATACTTTAAAATATTCCTGGTTTTACTGAAATTTCCAGGGAGTTCCCATTCAAATAAACGTATGTATTTTTAGTTTTACAATACCCTAAATTCTCAAAAATGTTCCCATTTTTTAAACCCGATTCCAACTTTTTAAGCATCCTCCACACTCTTCCGATATATCGAATTCGAATTCGAGATTACCCAGAATTCCCAGGTTTTTTTTGCCATTTTTCAAACTTGCACAATTCCCACATTTCTCACTCGATTCGAACCGTTCCACTTTAAACGCCATCCACCCGTCCTGGACAATCAAAACTAAGGAATTCTCAGAATTTCTGGTTTTCTAAAGCCCCATTATCACCTTACACTGTGAACGTATTTGTAAAATATCAATCCCAATTTAAATTTTTTGGGCCGTATGTGACATGTACTTCTCTACTTCCAGGAAAACCGGGTTCCATGTGTGACGTTATGCTTTGCGCATCCCATTTACGATAAACATACGTAGAAGTCGGGGGGGTTTTTGTTTGGTTTTTTTTGGTAATGACTACAGAAAAAAATCGGATGTAACAAAAATTCAGAAAAAAAAGTGTTTGTCCCAAGGCTACGTTCACACTATAGGTCATTTCCAATTTTTTTTATGTTTTTACGCTAGTGTCCCACTCCTTCATGTTACGTTGTGCTTATATTACGTTGTAATGTTAGCATGTAGCCCGCGCAGCTATGCTAGTATTGCTAACGTTTGCATCCCCGTGTCCCACTCCCTCATGTTACGTTGTGGTATATGTCACATATGACGTATATTACGTTGCAACGTTAGCATGTAGCTCACATAGGTATGCTAGCATCGCTAACATTTGCATCCCCCCGTCCCGCTCCTTCATGTTACATTGTTGTACTGTATACGTCATATATGACGCATCACGTAGCTATGCTACTGTTTGCTGGTTTGATTTTTTTTTTTGGTAATGCCTACAGAAAAATTTCGGATGTAACAAAAATTCCGAAAAAAACGTGTTTGTCCCAAGGCTACGTTCACACTACAGGTCATTTTCGATTTTTTTATGTTTTTATGCTACTGTCGCTAACGCTTGCGTCCTCCTCTCCCACTCCTTCATGTTACGTTGTTGTGTACGTCACGTATGACGTATATTACGTTCGCATCACCCGTCCTGCTTCTTCACGTTACGTCGTTGTACTGTATATGTCGTATATGACTCATCACGTAGCTATGCTACTGTTTGCTCGTTTTGTTTTTTTTTTTGGTTTTTTTTGGTAATGACTACAGAAAATCGGATACAACAAAAATTTTGAAAAAAAGTGTTTGTCCCAAGGCTACGTTCACACTATAGGTCATTTCTGATTTTTTTATGTTTTTATGCTAGTGTCGCTAACGCTTGCGTCCTCCTGTCCCAGTCCTTCATGTTACATTGCGACGTACATTACATCGTAATGTTAGCATGTAGCTCAAGTAGCTACGCGAGTGTCGCTAACGTTGCCGTCCTCCTGTCCCACTCCTTCATGTTACGTTGTTGTGTACGTCACGTATGACGTTTATTACGTTGGGATGTTAGCATGTAGCTCACATAGCTATGCTAGTGTCGCTAACGTTCGCATCACCCGTCCCGCTTCTTCACGTTACGTCGTTGTACTGTATATGTCGTATATGACGCATCACGTAGCTATGCTACTGTTTGCTCGTTTGTTTGTTTTTTTGTTTTTTTTTGGTAATGACTACAGAAAATCGGATATAACAAAAATTCTGAAAAAAAAGTGTTTGTCCCAAGGCTACGTTCACACTATAGGTCATTTCCGATTTTTTTACGTTTTAATTGCTAGTGTCGCTAACGCTTGCGTCCTCCTCTCCCACTCCTTCATGTTACATTGCGACGTACATTGCATCGTGATGTTAGCATGTAGCTCAAGTAGCTACGCGAGTGTCGCTAACGTTGCCGTCCTCCTGTCCCACTCCTTCATGTTACGTTGTTGTGTACGTCACGTATGACGTTTATTACGTTGGGATGTTAGCATGTAGCTCACATAGCTATGCTAGTGTCGCTAACGTTCGCATCACCCGTCCCGCTTCTTCACGTTACGTCGTTGTACTGTATATGTCGTATATGATGCATCATGTAGCTATGCTACTGTTTGCTCGTTTGTTTGTTTTTTTGTTTTTTTTTTGGTAATGACTACAGAAAATCGGGTATATAACAAAAATTCCGAAAAAAAAGTGTTTGTCCCAAGGCTACGTTCACACCATAGGTAATTTCCGATTTTTTTATGTTTTTATGCTAGTGTCGCTAACGCTTGCGTCCTCCTGTCCCACTCCTTCATGTTACATTGCGACGTACATTACATCGTAATGTTAGCAAGTAGCTCAAGTAGCTACGCGAGTGTCGATAACGTTGCCGTCCTCCTGTCCCACTCCTTCATGTTACGTTGTTGTGTACGTCACGTATGACGTATATTATGTTGCGATGTTAGCATGCAGCTCACATAACTATGCTAGTGTCGCTAACGTTCGCATCACTCGTCCCGCTCCTTCACGTTACGTCGTTGTACTGTATATGACGTAGCTATGCTACTGTTTGCACGTTTGTTTGTTTTTTGTTGTTTTTTGGTAATGACTACAGAAAATCGGATATAACAAAAATTCTGAAAAAAAAAGGGTTTGTCCCAAGGCTACGTTCACACTACAGGTCATTTCCGATGTTTTTACGTTTTTATGCTAGTGTCGCTAACGCTTGCGTCCTCCTCTCCCACTCCTTCATGTTACATTGCGACGTACATTGCATCGTAATGTTAGCATGTAGCTCAAGTAGCTATGCTCGTGTCGCTAGCTTTCATTCAACGAGGATAAATAAAATGCGCCACCAGGCTGCAACCAGAGGAGGCGCTGTTTACAACATATTAGTATTCAATACCTCGCTGACATGCCAACAGGAGTTCACAACATCCAGAATGGTTTAGAAAAATAATATTAATAAATCCACTGCCCCCAAATGCCCATCCCCAGTTATTGCATTTTGCTGAGTGAGCATTTTCGCTGACTTTTACTGTGATTTTTTTCCTTCCGCGTCGACGACGGACGAGCATGAGTGTGCACATTTTTTGGCGAGAATGATTTCTTCCTATTTCCCCACCCCGTATGATGCTCATTTCCACATGTGAATATTGTAAATTGTCTTCCAATAATGACAGAAATGCAACAAAGGGGGGCCGGGGGGGAGGGGGGGGTCGTTAGTCTTCTTTCCATTCTAATGTGTACAAAAAAAAAAAACAAAAAAAAAAATCAGTAGTTCTTGTAGCTCTAGTCGTGTTGAAGATGTTTGTTCTTGGGCATTAACACTAACCTCTCCATGGGAGGACGCTGAAAAAAAATGTGAAAAAAACCAATTCAAGGTGTATTTTAGCGTGTACAGATACCATGCGAAAGATGTCTGCCTGATTCCGATAAGGAAAAAAAAAAAAAAAAAAAACGGCGGGAAAAAAAAGAATCATTTTTTTTACTACGAGTCCCGAAGTGGCCCGGAAAAAAAAAAAGCATCATGTAAATGTGGGTTAAAAAGGTGTGTATTGTAATTTATGCATATTTGTTACGTTCACACTGCAGGTCGATTACGATATTTTTTTGCCCATATGTGACATGTACCCGTGTACTTCCGAAAATATCGGGTTCCACGTGTGACGTCGGGCTCTGCGCATTCCATTCACGTTAAACATATAGGTTGCATTTTTCAACTCTACGTAAAAAGATCAGATTTTTAGAAAAGATCGAAATTTGGCATTACACCCTACATTGTTAACGGATTTGTAAAATTTTTCACACTGCAGGTCAATTCCGATTTTTTTTTTGCCCATATGTTACATGAAATTGTGTACTTCCGAAAATATCGCGTCCCATGTGTGACATCGTGTTCTTCACATTCCGTTCACGTTAAACATATAGGTTACATTTTTCAACTCTGCGTAAAAAGATCAGATTTTTACAAAAGATCGAAATTTGGCATTACACCCTACATTGTTAACGGATTTGTAAAATCTTTTCACACTGCAGGTCAATTCCGATTTTTTTTTTGCCCATATGTTACATGAAATTGTGTACTTCCGAAAATATCGCGTCCCATGTGTGACATCGTGTTCTTCACATTCCGTTCACGTTAAACATATAGGTTACATTTTTCAACTCTGCGTAAAAAGATCAGATTTTTACAAAAGATCGAAATTTGGCATTACACCCTACATTGTTAACGGATTTGTAAAATCTTTTCACACTGCAGGTCAATTCCGATTTTTTTTGTCCATATATGACATGTACCTGTGTACTTCCAAAAATATCGGGTCCCACGTGTGACGTCGTGCTCTGCGCATTCCGTTCACGTGAAACATATAAGTTGCATTTTTCAACTCTACGTAAAAAGATCGGATTTTTAGAAAAGATCGAAATTTGGCATTACACCCTACATTGTTAACGGATTTGTAAAATCTTTTCACACTGCAGGTCAATTCCGATTTTTTTTGTCCATATATGACATGTACCTGTGTACTTCCGAAAATATCGGGTTCCACGTGTGACGTCGTGCTCTGCATATCCCGTTCACGTTAAACATATAAGTTGCATTTTTCAACTCTACGTAAAAAGATCTGATTTTTACAAAAGATCGAAATTTGGCATTACACCCTACATTGTTAACGTATTTGTAGTCCTTTCACACTGCAGGTCAACCCCGATTTTTTTTTGCTCATATGTGACATGTACTTTCGAAAACACCGGGTTCCACATGTGACGTCATTTTTTGTGTTCACGGACGCATTCCGTTCACGATAAACATACATAGACGTTGAATTTATTTTGGTCACGTGAAAACCTACATAAAAGCATCGGATTTAACTAAAGATCCAAATTTGGTATTACACCCTACAGTGTTAACATATTTGTAAAATATTTTTACACTGCTGGTCAATTCCGATTTTTTTTATCCATACATGACATGTACTTGTGTACTTCCGAAAATATCGCGTCCCACGTGCGACGTCATGCTCTGCGCATTCCATTCACATTAATCATATAGGTTGCATTTTTCAACTCTACGTAAAAAGATCGGATTTTTACAAAAGATCGAAATTTGGCATTACACCCTACATTGTTAACATATTTGTAGTCTTTCTACACTGCAGGTCGATTCCGATTTTTTTTTGCCCTTATGTGACATGTACTTGTGTACTTCCGAAAATATTGGGTTCCACGTGTGATGTCATGCTCTGCTCATTCCGTTCACGTTAAAGATAAAAGTTTCATTTTTCTTGGTAACATGAACTCTATGTAAAAAGATCTGATTTTTACAAAAGGTCGAAATTTGACATTACACCCTACATTGTTAACGTATTTGTAAAATCTTTTCACACTGCAGGTCGATTCCGATTTTTTTTCTGCCCTTATGTGACATGTACTTGTGTACTTCCGAAAATATTGGGTTCCAAGTGTGACGTCGTGCTCTGCGCATTCCGTTCACGTTAAACATATAGGTTGCATTTTTCAACTCTAAGTAAAAAGGTCGGATTTTTACAAAAGATCGAAATTTGGCATTACACCCTACATTGTTAACGTGTTTGTAGTGTTTTCACACTGCAGGTCGATTCCGATTTTTTGGCATTTTTCTTGGTAACATGAACTCTACGTAAAAAGATTGGATTTTTACAAAAGATCGAAATTTGGCATTACACCCTACATTGTTAACGTATTTGTAGTCCTTTCACACTGCAGGTCAATCCCGATTTTTTTTGCCCATATGTGACATGTACTTCCGAAAATACCGGGTTCCACCTGTGACGTCATGTTTTGTGTTCAAGGACGCATTCCGTTCACGATAAACATAGGTAGAAGTTGAATTTATTTTGGTCACATGAAAATCTACATAAAAACATCGGACTTAACTAAAGATCGAAATTTGGCATTACACCCGACAGTGTTAACATATTTGTAAAATCTTTTCACACTGCAGGTCAATCCCGATTTTTTTTGTCCATACGTGACATGTACTTGTGTACTTCCGAAAATATCCTGCTGCACGTGTGACGTCATGCTCTGCGCATTCCCTTCACGTTAAACATTAGTATAAGTCAGGTTTTTTTTGTAATGACTACTGAAAAAGATCGGATATAACAAAAAATCGGAATTGGGAATTGGGATGTATGTTGGTAAAAAAGTTTGTCCCAAGGCTACTTTTACAATGCAGGTAGTTTCCGATTTTTTTATGTCGATGTGAACTGTACAATTCGGATTTAGTTTTTTTTTAAAATCTGACCCAGGCCATTTCCGTTTGTGGATATAAATCCGATTTCCAATCCTACGTGAAATTGTCATAAATGTTTCAGGAGTGACACCAACACAAATCAAAACCGTGTTTACTCCGCCTGTGACGTCATGGTTTGTGTTCACGATAAACATACGTAGAAGTTGCTTTTTTTTTTTTGGTAACGTGAACAACTATGTAAAAATATCAGATTTTTTTGGGCCTATATGTGACATGTACTTCCGAAAATACCTGCTTCCACGGGTGACGTAATGGTCTGCGCATTCCGTTCACGTTAAACATTAGTGGAAGTTGCATTTTTCTTGGTAACATGAAATCTACGTAAAAAGATCGGATTTTTACAAAAGTTTGAAATTTGGTTGATTCCGATTTTTTTTGCCTATATGTGACATGTACTTGTGTACTTCCGAAAATATCCTGCTGCACGTGTGACATCATGCTCTGCGCATTCCGTTTACGTTAAACATAAGTATAAGTCGCTTTTTTTTTTTTTTTTTTTTTTTTGGTAATGACTACTGAAAAAGATCGGATATAACAAAAAATCGGAATTGGGAATTGGGATGTATGTATGTAAAAAAGTTTGTCCCAAGGCTACTTTTACAATGCAGGTAATTTCCGATTTTTTTATGTCGATGTGAACTGTACAATTCCGATTTAGTTTTTTTTAAATCTGACCCAGGCCATTACCGTTTGTGGATATAAATCCGATTTCCAGTCCTATGTGAAATTGTCATAAATGTTTCAGGAGTGACACCAACACGAATCAAAACCGTGTTTACTCCGCCTGTGACGTCATGTTTTGTGTTCACGATAAACATACGTAGAAGTTGTTTGTTTTTTTTGGTAACGTGAACAACTACGTAAAAATTTCCGAATTTTTTTGACCCATATGTGACATGTACTTCCGAAAATACCTGCTTCCACGGGTGACGTCATGGTCTGCGCATTCCGTTGACGTTAAAAACATACGTAGAAGTTGCATTTTTTTTTGGTAGCGTGAACAACTACGTAAAAATTTCCGAATTTTTTTGGCCCATATGTGACATGTACTCCTGAAAATACCTGCTTCCACGGGTGACGTCATGGTCTGTGCATTCCGTTGACGTTAAACATATGTAGAAGTTGCTTTTTTTTTGGTAACGTGAACAACTACGTAAAAATTTCCGAATTTTTTTGGCCCATATGTGACATGTACTTCTGAAAATACCTGCTTTCACGGGTGACGTCATGGTCTGCGCATTCTGTTCACGTTAAATATTAGTGGAAGTTGCATTTTTCTTGGCAACATGAAATCTACGTAAAAAGATCGGATTTTTACAAAAGTTTGAAATTTGGTTGATTCCGATTTTTTTTGCCTATATGTGACATGTACTTGTGTACTTCCGAAAATATCCTGCTGCACGTGTGACATCATGCTCTGCGCATTCCGTTTACGTTAAACATAAGTATAAGTCGCTTTTTTTTTTTTTTTTTTTTTTTTGGTAATGACTACTGAAAAAGATCGGATATAACAAAAAATCGGAATTGGGAATTGGGATGTATGTATGTAAAAAAGTTTGTCCCAAGGCTACTTTTACAATGCAGGTAATTTCCGATTTTTTTATGTCGATGTGAACTGTACAATTCCGATTTAGTTTTTTTTAAATCTGACCCAGGCCATTACCGTTTGTGGATATAAATCCGATTTCCAGTCCTATGTGAAATTGTCATAAATGTTTCAGGAGTGACACCAACACGAATCAAAACCGTGTTTACTCCGCCTGTGACGTCATGTTTTGTGTTCACGATAAACATACGTAGAAGTTGTTTGTTTTTTTTGGTAACGTGAACAACTACGTAAAAATTTCCGAATTTTTTTGACCCATATGTGACATGTACTTCCGAAAATACCTGCTTCCACGGGTGACGTCATGGTCTGCGCATTCCGTTGACGTTAAAAACATACGTAGAAGTTGCATTTTTTTTTGGTAGCGTGAACAACTACGTAAAAATTTCCGAATTTTTTTGGCCCATATGTGACATGTACTCCTGAAAATACCTGCTTCCACGGGTGACGTCATGGTCTGTGCATTCCGTTGACGTTAAACATACGTAGAAGTTGCTTTTTTTTTGGTAACGTGAACAACTACGTAAAAATTTCCGAATTTTTTTGGCCCATATGTGACATGTACTTCTGAAAATACCTGCTTTCACGGGTGACGTCATGGTCTGCGCATTCTGTTCACGTTAAATATTAGTGGAAGTTGCATTTTTCTTGGCAACATGAAATCTACGTAAAAAGATCGGATTTTTACAAAAGTTTGAAATTTGGTTGATTCCGATTTTTTTTGCCCATATGTGACATGTACTTGTGTACTTCCGAAAATATCCTGCTGCACGTGTGACATCATGCTCTGCGCATTCCGTTTCGTTAAACATAAGTATAAGTCACTTTTTGTTTTATTTTTATTTTTTTGGTAATGACTACTGAAAAAGATCGGATATAACAAAAAAATCGGAATTGGGAATTGGGTTGTATGTATGTAAAAAAGTTTGTCCCAAGGCTACTTTTACAATGCAGGTAGTTTCCGATTTTTTTATGTCGATGTGAACTGTACAATTCCGATTTAGTTTTTTTTTTAAATCTGACCCAGGCCATTTCCGTTTGTGGATATAAATCCGATTTCCAATCCTACGTGAAATTGTCATAAATGTTTCAGGAGTGACACCAACACGAATCAAAACCGTGTTTACTCCGCCTGTGACGTCATGTTTTGTGTTCACGATAAACATACGTAGAAGTTGCTTTTTTTTTTTTGGTAACGTGAACAACTACGTAAAAATATCCGATTTTTTTGGGCCTATATGTGACATGTACTTCCGAAAATACCTGCTTCCGCGGGTGACGTAATGGTCTGCGCATTCCGTTCACGTTAAACATTAGTGGAAGTTGCATTTTTCTTGGTAACATGAAATCTACGTAAAAAGATCGGATTTTTACAAAAGTTTTAAATTTGGTTGATTCCGATTTTTTTTGCCCATATGTGACATGTACTTGTGTACTTCCGAAAATATCCTGCTGCACGTGTGACGTCATGCTCTGCGCATTCCGTTTACGTTAAACATAAGTATAAGTCGCTTTTTTCATTTATTTTTTTTTGGTAATGACTACTGAAAAAGATCGGATATAACAAAAAAATCGGAATTGGGAATTGGGTTGTATGTATGTAAAAAAGTTTGTCCCAAGGCTACTTTTACAATGCAGGTAGTTTCCGATTTTTTTATGTCGATGTGAACTGTACAATTCCGATTTAGTTTTTTTTTTAAATCTGACCCAGGCCATTTCCGTTTGTGGATATAAATCCGATTTCCAATCCTACGTGAAATTGTCATAAATGTTTCAGGAGTGACACCAACACGAATCAAAACCGTGTTTACTCCGCCTGTGACGTCATGTTTTGTGTTCACGATAAACATACGTAGAAGTTGCTTTTTTTTTTTTGGTAACGTGAACAACTACGTAAAAATATCCGATTTTTTTGGGCCTATATGTGACATGTACTTCCGAAAATACCTGCTTCCGCGGGTGACGTAATGGTCTGCGCATTCCGTTCACGTTAAACATTAGTGGAAGTTGCATTTTTCTTGGTAACATGAAATCTACGTAAAAAGATCGGATTTTTACAAAAGTTTTAAATTTGGTTGATTCCGATTTTTTTTGCCCATATGTGACATGTACTTGTGTACTTCCGAAAATATCCTGCTGCACGTGTGACGTCATGCTCTGCGCATTCCGTTTACGTTAAACATAAGTATAAGTCGCTTTTTTTATTTTTTTTTATTTTTGGTAATGACTACTGAAAAAGATCGGATATAACAAAAAATCGGAATTGGGAATTGGGATGTATGTATGTAAAAAAGCTTGTCCCAAGGCTACTTTTACAATGCAGGTAATTTCCGATTTTTTTATGTCGATGTGAACTGTACAATTCCGATTTAGTTTTTTTTTAATCTGACCCAGGCCATTTACGTTTGTGGATATAAATCCGATTTCCAGTCCTATGTGAAATTGTCATAAATGTTTCAGGAGTGACACCAACACGAATCAAAACCGTGTTTACTCCGCCTGTGACGTCATGTTTTGTGTTCACGATAAACATACGTAGAAGTTGTATTTTTTTTTTGGTAACGTGAACAACTACGTAAGAATTTCCGATTTTTTTTGGCCCATATGTGACATGTACTTCCGAAAATACCTGCTTCCACGGGTGACGTCATGGTCTGCGCATTCCGTTGACGTTAAACATACGTAGAAGTTGCTTTTTTTTTTTTGGTAACGTGAACAACTACGTAAAAATTTCCGAATTTTTTTGGCCCATATGTGACAAGTACTCCTGAAAATACCTGCTTTCACAGGTGACGTCATGGTCTGCGCATTCCGTTGACGTTAAACATACGTAGAAGTTGCATTTTTTTCGGTAACGTGAACTACATAAAAATTTCCGAATTTTTTTGGTCCATATGTGACATGTACTTCCGAAAATACCTGCTTCCACGGGTGACGTCATGGTCTGCGCATTCCGTTGACGTTAAACATATGTAGAAGTTGCATTTTTTTTTTGGTAACGTGAACAACTACGTAAAAATTTCCCAATTTTTTTGGCCCATATGTGACATGTACTCCTGAAAATACCTGCTTCCACGGGTGACGTCATGGTCTGCGCATTCCGTTGACGTTAAACATACGTAGAAGTTGCTTTTTTTTTTTTTGGTAACGTGAACAACTACGTAAAAATGTCCGAATTTTTTTGGCCCATATGTGACATGTACTTCCGAAAATACCTGCTTCCACGGGTGACGTCATGGTCTGCGCATTCCGTTGACGTTAAACATACGTAGAAGTTGCATTTTTTTTTTGCTAACGTGAACAACTACATAAAAATTTCCGAATTTTTTTGGCCCATATGTGACATGTACTTCCGAAAATACCTGCTTCCACGGGTGACGTCATGGTCTGCGCATTCCGTTGACGTTAAACATACGTAGAAGTTGCATTTTTTTTTTGCTAACGTGAACAACTACATAAAAATTTCCGAATTTTTTTGGCCCATATGTGACATGTACTCCTGAAAATACCTGCTTCCACGGGTGACGTCATGGTCTGCGCATTCCGTTGACGTTAAACATACGTAGAAGTTGCTTCTTTTTTTTTTGGTAACGTGAACAACTACGTAAAAATGTCCGAATTTTTTTGGCCCATATGTGACATGTACTCCCGAAAATACCTGCTTCCACGGGTGACGTCATGGTCTGCGCATTCCGTTGACGTTAAACATACGTAGAAGTTGCATTTTTTTTTTGCTAACGTGAACAACTACATAAAAATTTCCGAATTTTTTTGGCCCATATGTGACATGTACTTCCGAAAATACCTGCTTCCACGGGTGACGTCATGGTCTGCGCATTCCGTTGACGTTAAACATACGTAGAAGTTGCATTTTTTTTTTGCTAACGTGAACAACTACATAAAAATTTCCGAATTTTTTTGGCCCATATGTGACATGTACTCCTGAAAATACCTGCTTCCACGGGTGACGTCATGGTCTGCGCATTCCGTTGACGTTAAAAACATACGTAGAAGTTGCATTTTTTTTTGGTAGCGTGAACAACTACGTAAAAATTTCCGAATTTTCTTGGCCCATATGTGACATGTACTTCCGAAAATACCGGCTTTCATGGGTGACGTCATGGTCTGCGCATTCCGTTCACGTTAAATATTGGTGGAAGTTGCATTTTTCTTGGCAACATGAAATCTACGTAAAAAGATCGGATTTTTACAAAAGTTTGAAATTTGGTTGATTCCGATTTTTTTTGCCCATATGTGACATGTACTTGTGTACTTCCGAAAATATCCTGCTGCACGTGTGACATCATGCTCTGCGCATTCCGTTTCGTTAAACATAAGTATAAGTCACTTTTTGTTTTATTTTTATTTTTTTGGTAATGACTACTGAAAAAGATCGGATATAACAAAAAATCGGAATTGGGAATTGGGTTGTATGTATGTAAAAAAGTTTGTCCCAAGGCTACTTTTACAATGCAGGTAGTTTCCGATTTTTTTATGTCGATGTGAACTGTACAATTCCGATATAGTTTTTTTTTAAATCTGACCCAGGCCATTTCCGTTTGTGGATATAAATCCGATTTCCAATCCTACGTGAAATTGTCATAAATGTTTCAGGAGTGACACCAACACGAATCAAAACCGTGTTTACTCCGCCTGTGACGTCATGTTTTGTGTTCACGATAAACATACGTAGAAGTTGCTTTTTTTTTTTGGTAACGTGAACAACTACGTAAAAATATCCGATTTTTTTGGGCCTATATGTGACATGTACTTCCGAAAATACTTGCTTCCACGGGTGACGTAATGGTCTGCGCATTCCGTTCACGTTAAACATTAGTGGAAGTTGCATTTTTCTTGGTAACATGAAATCTACGTAAAAAGATCGGATTTTTACAAAAGTTTGAAATTTGGTTGATTCCGATTTTTTTTGTCCATATGTGACATGTACTTGTGTACTTCCGAAAATATCCTGCTGCACGTGTGACGTCATGCTCTGCGCATTCCGTTTACGTTAAACATAAGTATAAGTCACTTTTTATTTTTATTTTATTTTTTTGGTAATGACTACTGAAAAAGATCGGATATAACAAAAAATCGGAATTGGGAATTGGGATGTATGTATGTAAAAAAGTTTGTCCCAAGGCTACCTTTATAATGCAGGTAATTTCCGATTTTGTTATGTCGATGTGAACTGTACAATTCCGATTTAGTTTATTTTAAATCTGACCCAGGCCATTTCCGTTTGTGGATATAAATCCGATTTCCAGTCCTACGTGAAATTGTCATAAATGTTTCAGGAGTGACACCAACACGAATCAAAACTATGTTTTGTGTTCACGATAAACATACGTAGAAGTTGCGTTTTTTTTTTGGTAACGTGAACAACTACATAAAAATATCTGATTTTTTTGGGCCTATATGTGACATGTACTTCCGAAAATACCTGGTCCACGGGTGACGTCATGGTCTGCGCATTCCGTTCACGTTAAATATTAGT